>NC_133339.1:36038153-36338153 GCF_030506205.2 Paramisgurnus dabryanus | reverse complement strand
TAATGTCAAATTAAATTATACTTAATTTTGAGTAATATTCAACTGTACCTGTCAAAATATTTGCAGCATTCAGGTTACCGTGTGTTAGTTTAGTTTTGAGCGGTTGTTATCTGGGAATTACAAATCTGCAAATGTCACGACTGGCCAATCAGAAGCCGTGTAATAAATACCTGTGACTGTACTTTAACTTGTGTGTTGGTGGTCTGTATGGTTGAGAAGTGGTTGGGTTAAGGGTAGGGCTGGGGTTAGTTTCTCCAAAATATCTTCACTACTGTTTATGACACCCTTTCTACTTCTACAAATTCAGAAAATTAAATGCGTCCTTGAAATGTAACAATAGGTCGTAACTTCCTGCTGGCAGCTAGTGGACACATAAAAACATAACTGTAGGGTTGAAATAAGCTGCTTGCATAAGTAACCTTTGGTGTCTTTTTTTTTTTTTGAAGGACAGTGAATTATATACAGTATAAGGTATTGTATACTTTCTGATTACTATACTATACGTCAATCTTTAATGTGATAAACTGCTTGTAATGATGTCTGCTGGGGCATCAAAGTGAATTTCAGTACTGCACATTACCCAATTTATTTTAGGATCAGTTACGAATAATCATAGCAATGACAGGTTAGTTGTGAGTATATAGCATTGTTTGTTGGGAGATGCACTTTGATATTGGTTATCTAATGCAGTCACATTAAGTCTGGCTTAAGTGTCTAAATACATCACTGTATGTTGTTGTGCTTTTTAGGCATGCTGAGTTCATACTGTACCCAAAAATATCCGATAATCAAATGATTTAAGCTCTGTCCAAATAGTAATAAAAATGAATGTGTCCTTGCTGCATTTTTCTTCTTGTTTGTGATAGATAAATGTTGGATTTATCTAGTGTCAACATTCAACTTAAATCGATTCTAGTAGGTATAGGTTGGCCGAAGTCACTTTTTCTGCAAGGTGCTGATAAAAACTATGTGTGTGCTTTTTTTCTTTTCAAGCAGTCAGAGGTGGTGACAGCTGGAAAAGTTATAAAGCCTCTGAACAAGACCAAGGGGCGCCCAGGGCACACCATCATCATTTAGCATTTACAACACGTCGTTGTGGAGCACAAAAGTCTATGGGAATCTTTAATTTGTGGCCAGTGAGATACAACATTCAGAGACATAAATAGGAGAAGATCTCATTGCATGCGAGATCATGCGAAGACATGAACTGAATGAATAAACAGAGGCGTGGGCACCACTTAACCCCTGGAGCCAGAATCTGAGCTCACCAAAATAACAAACCGTTGGAAAAATCAAGCCCTGCATGAAAATTCTTCAGATGTGCGTTGGGCGGGAATTTCACATGCTGACCGTAAATTCGTAGTCATTAAATTCTGTGGAGAGTCGTGTATTGATAAGAAATGTGACCTGAATAGGTTCAGTTGTGTGTTGAAAGATTGTGGCTGCATAATTTGACCAGATTCATTATCTTTTCATATGGAATTTGCTAAGAAGTGTAAGTGCATTTGTATGACTCAACTATATCCTCAATACTACCTCAATATCTCTTGTTCCTATAATTGCTTTTTACAGCAAAGTGAGCAAGAATCTGAGCTAAAGGCATGAAGCGGCCTGGAAATACAATTACCACACTTATTCAGCTACACATGGTACATTATTCTGAGACATGCCATTCTGTAATATTGATCAGTGAACAGCAACAAGTTTTTATTCTAATTTGATTAATTTGTTTTATTTTTAGGAGAAATATCTAAAACTAATATCTTTCTAGTGTCACCTTCAGATGGGACTTCCAAGTGGCGTCCACTGTCCACTCACGGTTTGATGCATAACATGCCTGAAAATGGCGTCAATGAATTCAGAAGCTTAAACCTGACTGTCTAACTTTACTATTACACAACGTCTACCTGAAAACAAAAACACATTATTTTACCAACTATGAAATCTAATCAGGAACACGTTTTTTCATGCAAATGTTTTCTCTTAATTGATGAGATAACTCGTCAATGGCGGGGAAAGAATTAATTTTAGTTAATTTTAGTTATAATTTTAGTCGTATTTTCAATACAATTGTTCATGTTAGTACATTGTGCATTAAAGGCACAATAAGCAGGATTTTCACCACTAGATGTCGCTCACAAAGGCAAAGCTTAAAGGTTCTCTAAGCGAATTCACGCGTTTTAGACAATAAAACATTTTTTTGTTACATACAGCACATATCTCCTCACTATCTGCTTGCTACCTGACCGCTGATCAAACTGTAAAAAAACGCGATCTCTGTAGACAGCCCAGGCTCTACAAACTTCAATATACACACAGTGGCCAAACCTGCACCACGAAACAAAACAAAGTGTTCCAGCCAATAAACGCCAAGAAGGATTTGGGGGTGGGGGTTGGTCGCGTTCACGAAAGCACGGAAGGGAGGGGGAGGAGTTAGCTACACTCCGTTTGTTTGAAAACAGTTCAAATATCAACAAGTGACGTCGAACATATTGGCTTAGAGAGCCTTTAATGACGTTATGAAGAAGAGTGGAACGATGGGAGATGTTTTCACCATGCAAAGACGTATGAAATTCGTTATTTATATTCATGGATGAGTTAATGAATTAATGTTTATTACCAGTACTTTTGATCATATTATTTTATGCATCGTAATGAATTAGCTGAAAGGCACAACAGCTGCATGTTAGATGCTGTATAACCGCCACTTCCACGTTTGTCTGCTTTTGTTGCCTACAGTTCCCTTTCTGTTGTCCACTCGACGTTGTGTCCATGACGACAGTAGGGGTGTGCTCTTGAGAGCCAATCTGGCCTGACATGTATATAATACGCCAATGAAATTGCGCGAATGGTATTTGCATGCCAGTTTCCACCCACGCTTGCATGTATAAAACGAGACGGCAAAGCCTCATTCATTAGCTCTTTTTCTTCAGAGCTCGCTGGTTGAATCTCTTCTCTCCAGCAAAAATCTTCTTTTATACTGTTGGCGTGATGGCGCATCAGCGGATTCATCTTGTGAACACCATCCCCTGGGTGCTTCAGCAGTTTAGTCAGAGCAAATTTTCATACAGATGGAGCATCCTTTGAAGTATGGCTTTTTGTCTTTTTATTCTTGGATGTGGCAGGTTTCTCTCTCCTGCTGAGGGGCACGAACGTGGTCTTGGCTGTCTGGGAGGCCAGCACACTACGGCGTTTTTTGTAGAGGGGACATGTTCTCACTGCGAGGACATGTCTTTGCAGATGTTGCAGTCACGGCTGTCGTCTTTCCTTGTAAAACCGGCTGCAACTGCTTCCCATGCTGCCGAATGCAACCAACTCGCCCCCTCTGCGATGCTTGTCTTTCCCCTTCAGCTCGGAGCAAGAGGCAGTGTTTCAGCCTTCGGGCAGTTTCACTGTTCCGGGCATGGCAGAGGATGGGCTACCTACTCTTATGTTTATGCGGAGGATGAGCCCATGGAGCTCCCCCTTCGGGTGGTCAAGCCCTGGACGAGGCCGACGCTCAGATGGCAGCCGTAAGTGGTTTCTGGGTTCCGGCCATGAGTCTAAGCCACGCTCCGCCTCAGTGCCATTCTTTCAGTATAGGCTTGGGGTTCAGTCGTCCTCACCTCCCTCGACAGTGGGGCAGCTAAGGGCTATGTCGAGGTACCCCAGGTGGAGCATGCTGTCGTGGTGCATTTATGCCCTGCTACTTGGCTGGACCGACCAAGGCTCCCTTGCAAAGCCTGTCCGTTTTCATATGCTCAAGAGCTTACACAGTATTGGGTCAAGCTGCTTCCGCTCTCCATGCCATGGCCATCCTGCAGGTCCACCAGGCCAAGGCATTAAAAGATCTGCACGAAGGTAGGTCCGACCCAGAAATTATGCAGGAACTCCATACACCATTGACTTGCCCTTTGGGTGATGAAGGTGATGGCGGGAGCTATGAGTCGATTAATGTCTGCTTTGGTGATCCAAGAAAAACATCTCTGGCTCAACCTTGTGCAGATGAGAGATGCTGAGAAAGTTTGCAGTCTTGATGCACCCATCTCACAAACAGGCTGTTTGGAGATACCATGGAGGATTTCGCTCTTCAATTCTCCTTGGTGAAAAAGCAGACCAAGGCTTTTAAACACATCTTGTCCCAGGGATCCTCCTAAGGCTTCCAAGTGGCCCTGACTGTCCCAGCCCTGGGAGAAAATCACGAACATCGGGCCTGGCTCATCGGACCATTACCATGTCAGCCTGTGATCTCCATGGAGACAATGTTTAGTCCGGGCGGCTGGCAACGTGTTTCTCTTGTCTTAGTGCCCTCTCCCCTTCTCAGATGAGTCAGGGTCCTATTCCAACGTTCCTTTTTCAGATGAATGGGTTGGTAACTCTTCCATCATTAGGCTTTTTCCGAGGGAGACTGAGTGGAGCAGTCTTTATCTTTACGATGCCAATACTGTGACTAATGTCCAGTCTTTTCTCCACTTTCTCAGTTTGCACAGTGTTTCCCCAGCTGTAAGCCCGCTACAGTGTTTCTCCCAGTTGTGAGATTCAGACACGTTTTTGACATGTGTTCTCCCCAGATGGTGAGACCATTGCCTATCTCCACACGATCTTCCCCAGTGGGTGAGGTATGGTCTCCGTAGTGCCTCTTTTCTTATAGGTTTTCTTTTAATTTTCTGCCACTTCTCAGCATTCTTTCAGTACCCTGCAGTTAGGCCGATATTATCATCTTTAAATACCCCGCTGGTGTTACTGATAAGAGGTATGATCCTCCTCCTTGGACGAGGACCACCTTACACCTTACTGGAAGGTCGTGATGTCATTTAACGGTCAGTATGGCACGTATGGACTTGCCTGTGCTTGGTCTATGGATGCCAAGACGGGGAGCAACGCTGTTGTGCTTAATTGGCACCCCTACTGTCGTCATCATCACAATGTTGAGTGGATGACAGAAAGGGAACGTCTCGGTTACGACTGTAACCATGGTTCCCTGCTCTCCATGCCACAAAGCTGCCCCACTCCGCTGACACATGCCGTATCGAGCTCCTCAGACACAAGCAAAAATGAAAAGGGCTTTGCCGTTTCCTTTTATACACGCAAGGGTGGGCAGAGACTGGTATGCAAATACCATTTGCGCAATTTCATTGCCGTTTTATATTCATGTCAGATCAGACACCCCTACTGTAGACATCGACACAGTGTTTTGTTCCTTCATCGAACTAATCATTGGATTTTGCAAAATACCCTACCTATCAAAAAATTGTCCCTGGCTGTCGCTGGGACAATAACCTTTGAAAAAGTACACCACTGCACCTACAAAGGTTCATATTGGTACCAAATATATACATATTTGTAACTACAGTAAATGGTATATATAAAAAGGACCTTTTTATATATTTCTAGTATTTCCTGCACAAATGATTGTAGACCCCATTGGATTTCAAAAATCTTTTCTTTTTCATGTAGGTCTAATATTGTGGCATAATCTTTTCAAATAAACCCTCCTGTCACAGCAGACGGCCCTTGCCTAAAACAAGCTGGTGACAACCAGACTTCAAGCCAAAAGTCAACTACAATATGTAACACAAACACATCTCTAAATACAGTAGCTAGATGAGATGCTAGAGAGATGTCGATGCTGGTTTGATGCTGTCAATCCATCAAACAAGATGTCAGGGCATAATTTGTTATCATTAATGACTGATCTGTGGCCCTAAATAGAGACTTCAGATCTGATTTGAGAGCAGTCTTGGGGCATGTTCAGTGACAGGACTCCGGCGCTCAGAGCTGCATCTAATATTAGAGACCTCGTGAGATCCCACGGCAGCTGCCACGACTCTCCAGTGGGTAAGCAGTGTTAGCCCCGTCTGACAGCATGTAAAATATCTGTTTACATTTTTGGTTGACAACAGTGCACTGACATTCACATTTCCCTCGCGACCACATGAAATAACCCTGTCAAGAGAAGTACATTTCAATCTCCACTTATGGCTTTTTACTGGGTTCGCTCAAACAAGGTCAAGGGGGACTTACGGAGGGAACATAAACTGTTGTCACTCTGCTATAAAACACAGCTTCGGGACAACTTTGCTATACAGGGTCCCATTCGAAATACAGCACTGTGCATTTAAAAAACAAATCCAATAAAATGCAGGTGCTGGTAAATGAATTTGAGGCAAACATGGAACATTGTCACACTGCAAAAAACACAAAATGACTCAATTATGAATTGAAAATGAAAATGAAAAAGTAAAACTACAGTACTAGAAATAATAATAAAAATGATGATTACAGTTATGTTTCCTGTTCGGTGCTCCAACAATGCAATCAAGTTCGCTCTCTCACATGCTTTCTCACTCAAAAACGAATGATTCGTTTTAAGCGAATCGCTTTAATGAACGGTTAAAACAATTCAGTCACCAAGCGAATCAGTCAGAGCTTAGTAAATCATTCGGATCTGTGAGTGAACCACATAACAGAGGACGTGAAAGAGTTTTTCACTAAGATTTATTAGTAAGACTAAGTGCAAATAATGCTAATTATTGATGAACTGCTGAAAAGCTACTGTTAATGTTTAAAGTTATGTAATGTACTGTTAAAGATATTGTTTAGTTCAATATCTACAAAATTATTTAGTTCTGACGCATTCAAATAAAAGCTGCTTGTAACTCAATTTTGCTCGGAGACTAAAATAGATAAAAGGAAATATTATTTCATAAAAGGGCATTAAATGATATAACACAATAATTATTAAGTGAAGCAAATGATTAGGACTCTACAGAACTATTTATTATATAAAAAACAATAAAGGAAGTAAAAAGAGTTATGACCAGTGTTGTCTTTGATGTTACAACTTTAAACCAAAACATTATTTTATATTTTATTTGATTTTAAACAAATTAGCTGTTTGTTAAGTGTAAATGAACATATTAGCTGCTTTGTTAAATTTAATTAATTGAATGTTTTATAATTATAAAATAAAAAGTTAATAATAATCATTTTCTTTAATCATAATGATCAAAACTCTAAAAATACATTGCTTATAAAGCATGTTGTCGAGCCACGGTACAAATGCAACCGTGTATCAGGTAAGCACCACATCATTTTGAGCCAGGAATTTAATAATGGCGCTCTCTAAAACACAAGATGAAGAGATAGATCTAAGTGCAGATATCAGATTTAATGAAGAAGACATTAAAAACATAATCCTAACCATGAACATAGAGCATGAAACACGAAAACAGCATTAAGAACATACAATAACCATCCAATGGAAGAGCAACATGAGGGCCAGGGGCGTCATGTACCAGGGGGCACAGTGTGCAAAGCTCACAGAAATTTGTGCATACACAGACATCAAACGAAATATATTATGGAGCCTTCAGTCATTTCCATGGCACCTACATTTCTAACATTCTGAGCGCCCCTGCCTTAATGTAAAAACCTCCAAAATGAAAGTGTTGACTAAATTTTATATCAAATACTATTCAATCGGATTAATTACATATTGGCATCATATTTACCTGAAACGGCATGTTTTGTTTATTTTCCTTTTTTTATTGACTTGTTTAATTGTGTCATTAATGCATTTTGCACAACAACTGCATTATCCTTTGAAATTAATGTAATTTTAAATTCATAAGGTATAGGTATAAACAACGAAAATTACATAAGCTATAGCCACGTGATTGATATTAATGTTCAATAATGATTTTAAAAAATATGTTTAGATAAAATTATTAGAGGAACGGATTTTTGCATTTAATTTTACCTTATATGTGAGCATGTGTGATTCTGCGACCCCGTGAACTCTGGCGAACTTTGGCGTTGTGCCAAGAAGATGAATCTAGAAATCTCTACTAATATAACGTCAAGACGGTCACATTTTAAACCATACATTTTCTACACAGGGGAGGTTAACTGCACATTACCGTACTGGGATTTGGAAATTTTGTGAGCGTTTCTTACACGTTTTAACTCCTCAGATAGCCAAATGCAGCAGCAACAGCAAAGCTCATGAGCATGCTCAGACGCTGACATCTGCCGCTGTGCTGACTGCAGCGCCTGCCACCAGAATTGTAATGTAACACGATCAAAACACTATCAAAACGCAAAAAATCTCTGAAAAGTGACACGGATGCAGCACAAAATTGATAATTTGGGCATTTTAAACAGATTAACAGAAAGTAACAGATTAATGAACGCTTCTTTGATTTTGAGATTGCATGCAAAATCCATTTGGCACATGCCCCCTCAGTTTCAATGGACATGACCAGGGACGTGCACAGGATTTGTTAGGGGCAGTTGCTCTGACCTAAATAAAGGGCACCCCCCCATTTTTTTTTTTTTAAACTCACGGCCTATATGAAGGACTGAGAATAACAGGGTCTTTATTAAAATCAGCAAACATGTTTGCCTAATGCCTACCAAAAAAATTGTAGCCTAGGCTGCTTGTCTGCAAGCTATAATAGCTAGCTGCTATCTGTCTGATTATTTAGGCTTAAACGAGGCAAACTCAGCCTAGATTCATGAAGATTTTAACAGAGGTGGAAAGAGTAGCCAAAAACTTTACTTAAGTAAAAGTACAAGTAACTAAATAAATAATTACTCAAGTAGAAGTAAAAAGTATGCAATGAAAATAGTAAGTAGCGAGTTACTAGTTACTCATGAAAAAACACACACACACACACACACACACACACACACACACACACACACACACACACACACACACACACACACACACACACACAATACAGTGCCCTCCATAAGTATCAGAACTGTAAAGACAAGATTTTTCTGTTTGCTATGGAGACCAGAAATTGGTAAGATAAATATCAGTATGTCAGAAGTTTAGAATGTCACATTTTATTAACCTTTGTTTATGTTTCAACACATACATGCTTTAACAACAAAGAACAACAGCATTAAATGCTGACTTATGTGTGTTGTACACAAATGCACATAAGTGAATCAAACTGATCCTACACATTTTATGCTTTTCATCTGTAAACAATCAGGACACAGCTAAGTGACCATTAAAAAAAAATAATGTGACAGATTTTGTACTTTTGTCTCATGTTCATCTTTTAATGTTTAGACATTTCTTGACTCCACAACAAACAGAAGAATACTTATGAAGGGCATTTCTACAGTATTTGTAAAACTGCAACGTACACAAACAGTACAGAAAAAAGAATACAAACACAGAATAAACAGGCATTTCAAATTAACAAATTAACTCTAGTCTCAATGTTGATGTAGCTTATAGCTGAAATATCAGACAAGTAAACTGACAACAGTTTTGCATAGGTATAAAGTTAGAAATCTCCTATGGTCTGAGGACATTGACAGTTTACACTTACATAAAAATGATTTTAGACAAAACTCATGTTTTCTTACGTTGTCATGTCACGTGTGTTTCGTGAGAATCACTTACATCATACTGTACAGTATACAGCGAATCAGATGTCAATCATCGATGGATTTTCTTCAATCTGTGCTACAATGCTTCTGGAGGTTGCACGCGTTTAACTGTGTCTGACGATGGACGAAAAGGTCGCGTGTATGTAATGGCGGTACATGTGTGAAGTTTTGCTTTTAGTTAAAAGATTGGTAAATTCATTTCCACGTCACCCAACACTGGTTATATTCTGCGTGTTTCTACATAGGTTACGAGTAAAACAGCTTCGGACGATTCCGTTTTTGCAGCGATCTGAACAATTCATTCAAAATGATTCGCGAACCAATTTAAAACGTTTGGCCCATTCGCTTTGTAAAGAATCGACTCAAAAGACTCATTTATTTTCAACACTTTGTAAGGAATCAACTCAAACGAGTCATTAATTGGCGAATGCGCCAGAAACACAAGATAGAAATGTAAAAATAAAATACAAATTTCGTAATTAATTAAAATACAGTAACGAAGGAACGCTGCATAGTGTAAACGAAGTAAAAGTACAAATTATTTTTTTCCACCTCGGAAGGGCAACTTGAGTCGAGAAGGGCACATGGGCAGTTGCCCGGGCAACCTGAGCAACCCCCCTGTGCACGTCCCTGGACATGACGCCTCTGATGAGGGCTATATATACATATGGCAACACAGGGGTAACACAAAATATTACAATGACCGTGACCTCAAACTACAATACATCCAGACAAAAAACAGACACATTCCAGGAAAACCCAGTTGTTGTTATTATTATGATTTATTATTATTACATTGTAAAATGCAGTTTTGACTTCTGATAAGTTGACATAACTTAGAAAAACAAGTTGAAATTGCTTTTAATTTTAATTTGTTGAAGTAACGTTAAAATATGTGTTGATATATTTATATTTATGTTGTTATTGTTATTATTTTATTGTTAATAATAATATTAATAATAATAATAATTGTTGTTGTTGTTTTAATTATTAATTAAAAAAAACAATTTGAAATTGTATTTAATTTTAATTTGTTAAAGTAACATTAAAATATGTGTTGATATATTTGTGTTATTATTGTTATTATTTTATTGTTAATAATAAAATTAATAATAATAATAATTGTTGTTGTTGTTGTTTTAACTATTAATACAAGAAAAACAAGTTGAAATTGTATTTAATTTTAATTTCTTAAAGTAACGTTAAAATATGTGTTGATATATTTGTGTTGTTATTGTTATTATTTTATTGTTAATAATAATAATAATAACGTTTTTGTTGTTGCTGTTTTAACTAAGAAAAACAAGTTGAAATTGTTTTTAATTTTAATTTGTTAATGTAACGTTAAAATATGTGTTGATGTATTTGTGTTGTTATTGTTATTATTTTATTGTTAATAATAAAATTAATAATAATAATAATTGTTGTTGTTGTTGTTTTTACTATTAATACAAGAAAAACAAGTTGAAATTGTATTTAATTTTAATTTGTTAAAGTAACGTTAAAATATGTGTTGATATATTTGTGTGGTTATTGTTATTATTTTATTGTTAATAATAATAATAATAATAATAATAATGTTTTTGTTGTTGCTGTTTTAACTAAGAAAAACAAGTTGAAATTGTTTTTAATTTTAATTTGTTAATGTAACGTTAAAATATGTGTTGATGTATTTGTGTTGTTATTATTTTATTGTTAATAATAATAATAATAATAACAATGTTTTGTTGTTTTAACTATTAATACACATAAAAACCGATAACAGTAATAATAACAAAATAAAATTATTATTATTATTATTATTATTATCACTTTAAGGATAAGTAAAGTAGCTCTTTTCTGACAACTACAACCTTAAATAAATATGTTTTTTACACTCTGTGGCTCATTTGATAGAGAGCACAAGAAAATAATATAGTGTGACAAAATTCTGAAAGTAGCTCCAAGTAAAAGTTCAAATATTTCAATTTAAGGCAACAGAGAATGTAAAGCCATCTGTAGGCTTTGAAAGGTTGAGGGAGCAGAAGCATCCAGCCAGTTAAAGACATCTCCATGCTCCAGCTTTATAAGTCTATCTTTGCTTCCCAGGAATACACTGGATGAGATTCTGTTGCTACATAATAAAGGAACCAGTTAGCAGCCAGCTGCTCTCTCGGCACTGTCTCTCTCTCTCTCTCTCTCTCTTCTTGCCCCTTTCAATACAGCATGAAACTCTGGCGTCCTCACAATACATTCTGTTCTGAAACAATGTGAGGCAGAAACCTTGAGTCTGTGTGTATTACACTTCACAGCGAATCATCACTACACCTTGTAAAGGTGCCTTGAGAGAGAGAGAGAGAGAGCAGAGTCGAGTCGAGCGAACACCCAGGGTTCTGACTATTTATGACATTTTTCCTACCGCATTATCTTCACACTAAATCTCCTTGGGGTTGATGGAGTGCACAGAGCAAGCTTTCCACCCGCTAACTCTTAACATGTTACCAGACATTGCTTTTAAGGCCGGCTGTTAACAGAGTTGACAATAGTCTTTTATAGCCTTCAGATTGAATATTCCCAGTGTTCGCCTCAGTTCAGGCCATGTCATTACAGCTGATAGTAGCAGCATCTGCTGGGAGGGACATCCGAGAGTTATTTTAATGGCAGGAGTTTTTTCTTTCCCCACTGTGTCGCTGTGATTTGTAGTGGTCTGGTACATGTTGTTTTGAATCTTTGTTTATGCGTTTGTCTGCATTCATGAAAACTGAGGTTTTGCATTTCAACAAATGGCATTAATGTTCAACAGGCAGTTTCACAATTTAGCACTTGCAGCGAGGAGCAGACGCCGCTTAAACAGCTCGTAAAGAAACATTTCATTTACATCAAAATGATGCAGATTTTACAACAAATATATTGATTAAAAATATATAGTAAAGACCATCCCAGTCATTTTGGCTACCAAGCTGCATTTTTGAAGGGCACTTCGGGAAGTCGAATGATATATTTTCTTTGCTCTATTCACCAAGTGTATTTTAAGAATTTATCAAGAATTTTGATCTTTAAAGGGAATAGGGCATAGGGATGATCACTTCCGATTCAAATTCGCCCTACTCTATATTTACACAATGGCCTTTACATTTTATCAGTATGTGTGTTCATCGGGAATTGTGTGTTCTTAACCTTATGCAAAGCTCTACAAACTTAGCTAAAGGAAAACAAAGGAAACTATAGGAAAGCCATGCACAATAATGAGGAAGATTTTTAGGATTACACCTCAAAACCCATAATGCTGAAAAATGTTCTGTACAATATAGCAATGTGGGTCATATAGAGGAAGTCTTCAGTCACTGGTTAATATTTTGAATTTGAAATGAGGTCTGTTTTAACATCTTATTAAACTGACATACTGTTTATCAGTCCTTTATTTATTGTCAGACATACTCAATTGATGCTGATAATCATTTTGCACATATTTCACACTCAGCAACTACCCTACATACATTTAATATCTTGCACTACATGAAACTACAGTTATCACACAATACACCTGCTCATTGGTCATCGATTGTCTGTGCAATATATAAAACATTCTACACAAGTCATCTACAACACATTTAGAAAGTCAGTATTTTGTTGAAATACAAAACACCTGTTAATGCATGGAACTGAGTTGATTATAATGCAATATACAATATTAGGTTTCAGGTGTGTGTGTGTGGGTTTTATGACAATGTTTCAGGGAAGAGTGATGTATGGTTAAGCACCACAATGAAAACTCCACTCTCCACATCACCTCGAAGCATCACATCCTTGATTTATGTTTCCAGGGTTTGTGTCAGACCTTCTCATTTATAACTCTATAAATATTGTAATCTCTAGGCCTGTTGGTAAATGCAATGCTGTCATGATTTCTAAGACTTATTACTTTGGCCAAATTTTGATGGAACAGTTCTTAAGATAATGTCAGTATTTGGTTTAGTCTGTCTGTCTGTTGTCGGTTCAGAGTAAAACATCTGGCACTGTTAATCCAAGCTCAATCAAAAATAAATGTCCACGGAGCACTTTGTTTGAAACTTTTTAGTTACAGTATGTTTAGGAAATCAAGAGTGATATATATATATATAGGGCCCTATAATTTCCGCGATCACGGAATCGCGGACGGAATTGCGGAATCGGCAAATTACCACAGAATCTAGTATTAACGTGGAATTTCGTGGAATTTGACATATTTTTAATAAAATTTTGTTTTTGTGTGGGAGACGAACGTATGTCTGGGGGAAATGCAGACCGGGGGAAGTAAATCTGGGCGACACACCCCCTCCCCTCGTTTCAGACCCCCTCCAAAACACTGAAACCATGGTGAAGGGTCCTCAGCGATTCTGCTTTCGTCAGCGAAAAAAATAAGAAATTCGACGCTAAGCACTTCGTTTTTCGAGCAGTTCTCACATGACTTTTATGTGACCGAAGAACTGTTATTTTGTAACTTTTGTCAACACTCTGTTCACTGTGAGCGCAAAGATACATGCACTCTCTCATCTACGTCTGTCTCACTGCACTTCTCTCACGTGCACGCACTCTCGCATCTGTCCGAAGTGTGAACACAAATCCTCATGTATTTGTTCAGTTTTATGCATTTCAAGCGAGCTGAGGCAAACTAACTATCCCTCGCATTTAAAATATAATCATCTGCATCATGGCGCTGCTCTCTGTCTCTCTTTCACTCGCACGTGCAAAGAGCTGCGTGTTCATGCTGTCATAAGTCAGATTACTATCCTGTGTATGTTTGTAAAGTTATATGCATTTCAAGCGATTATGTATAAAATATGGATCGTGTTCCGCTGGATTGATGTGTTTAAGGCACTTCTGAAGGCACCACTGCTTTGACACCTTGTTGTAGCCTTCTGCAACAACACTATACAAAGCATTGAATTGAGTTGTGTGTGTGTGTGTGTGTGTGTGTGTGTGTGTGTGTGTGTGTGTGTGTGTGTGTGTGTGTGTGTGTGTGTGTGTGTGTGTGTGTGTGTGTGTGTGTGTGTGTGTGTGTGTGTGTGTGTGTGTGTGTGTGTGTGTGTGTGTGTGTGTGTGTGTGCGTATGTATGTGCATGTGTAAATGCCTGTTTTACAGTCATTAGGTAATCGTGTTATCCAGTTTTTCCCCAAATTATTTACATTTTAATCATTGACATTAAAGGCACACTCTTTTTATGACAAAAATAACAGTAAAGGGTAAAAAAACATAATTGCCAAAAATTAAAACGGAGAAAACGGAATTTGGGAAAAAATTAAACGGAATTTGGGAAAAAATACAACCGATTTTATAGGGCCCTATATATATACTGTATATAGTAAACCGCTGCACTAAAACCAACATATAAAGAGCTCAGATGCAAAAGCTGCTAAACGCCAACTTAGTCAAAAATGAGTTAATGATATATATTGATATGAATGCTCTCAGCAGGTATTATATGCACATTAAATACTTTTGCTTCAAATCGACTTACTGTAATCCTGGCCTTAGGCCATTCAGAAACACCGGTTTGTTGGCAGAATCCGTTAACTCTTTCCCCACCAGAATAAAAAAAAAATGCTAGCCAGTACCAGTATTTTGTATGATTTTTACAAATTGCCTTTCAGAAAATGTTATTTCCAGGAAATATAAGAATCAGAGTGATCATCAAAACATACACAGAGTTTTGACTGTTTGGCCTTAGTGGATAGTTCAGTGTTTTATAAGTTAGGTAAGAGCACCACCTGGTGTATAATAGCAGAAATATGGATTGCCGAATTAATTGTAAATGACGGGCAAAGAGTTAACCCTTGTGTGGTGTTCGGGTCTGTGGGACCCGTTTTGAATGTTTACTGAAAGAAAAATTATGCAATTAATTGTTGTTTCAACCTCAGATTCATTGGCCTTGGCTCATTTTCTATGAAGAACATAAAAATAAACAACTTTATAATTAATGTACACTGTACACCCCCCCTACACATTTATATTACATATGTGGTGTTCGGGTCCACTGGACCCGGGGTTAATAAAAGTGTAAAAATTGAATGTGCTATGTAACTTCACTCTGTTTTTCTCCTACCTGGGACTCCTGTGAGTGCATGAGTGTGTTTGTATATATGTCTGTACATATGTGATGGATGCATGTCAGAGTTTTCTCCTTCTGCTTTTGCTGTAATGCCGCAAGGATACAACATGTTATATGCCGTGCATGAACATTTGTCTGTACCTACTGTCCCAAACACTTTACCTTCTGTCTAACAGGAACCATTCTACATTTTACCATTCTAAAAAATCCATAGTTTTATTGTAGTAAAAGAGTAGTAATCATGGTTATTTGGTATTTTGATTACCATTTGTAAAACCATAGGTTTACCACAAAACCTATGGTGTGTGTACCTGCTATTTATCACCTTGTGGGGACCAAATGTCCTACAAAGATGTGTGTGTGTGAGAGAGAGAGAGATAGAGTGAATAATAGAGAAAGTAAAATATTATCCATGTATTTTCATCATTCTAAGTTGTGGCCAATAGCAACACATTGTACTTCAATGTGTGTGGACCAGATGGACACAGTATATGGGTATAAAATGCAAGAAATGCATACACAACACAGCTACACATTAAAAATTTGCTTCTTATGTGTTGTGTTGGCTGGCATGAACAGGTTATGTGTTTAGTGTGGATGATGTCTTATGATACGGCATCTGTTCAGTTTGGGGCCTGTGCTGTGTAGACTGACACAAATGTGTACAATTTCAAAAAGTTCAAATAATTAAACATCAACACTGATGAAAAACTTTGTTTCATTTATACTTATTTAAGATAAATATGATTTTTCCCCCAATATCTGGATCAGAATAGAATTTTCTTCTTTTATTTCATATTACCACAAAAACGAATGGCACTTTAGTTTATAAATAGTCCTCTACCAGTGGTAAATGACCAATATTAACCATAAATTCTGTCTATATTACTTGCAATAAGGCTAAAGTTAACATCTGTAAACAATATTACATAAATTTGTATGAATGCATTGGTTTAAGATACTAATAATGCTCTGGGTCCACCAGACCCACAAACATCGTCTAAGTAACAAAAATACGAACACCACACAAGGGTTAAACATCAGTGCTAAATATCTGAGGTCATTTTATGTTATGGACCTCAGCAGTGAGCTTCTCCACAGTGTGATCTGTTATTTCAAATGCGCCTGCACTTGACCTTCAAATAGATTTGATTGGCTGTCAATGGTTTATCGTTCAGCAAAATTGCTCAGAAAGTGATCCCAATGATATCGTTCATTGTATCTTTATCGTTATAGCCAGGTGTGTTGTGAACTCCGCTATTCTCTTTAATATAAAAGATTTTTAAAACTTTATTTTTTATATTTGTTGTTATAATGTTAACGGCCTTTATACAGTCTATCAAATAAAAGCAAAATGGCTCTGAAAAACAAAGTACACCAACAGTCATGGATCACATTCAAAATTGGGTCCCTTGTGACTTGGGACTTGAGTTCTTAGAGGCTGTTTACACTTGGCATTAACATGCATTTTCGTCGATCGAATCACAAGTGGACGACGTTAATGCCAGGTGTAAACGGTGTTCAAAACGTTTTGAACTCGTCCACTTTCAACCACATTCAGAGGTAGTCGAAACCACTTTTGATGGGATTGCTTTTGTAGTATAAACGCACATGTGGTTAAATGCGTTCGAACAGCCACACGTGACCACCTTCTCTCCGCCCATTTATCCAATCTGAGGTACTAAACACAAGTTTTATGTCTTTTTTTGACTTCTGGCGTGAACACACGGTGAACAGCACGATTTTTAGCCTTTCATTGATACAATTAAAGCGGCTGATCTCCGTAGTTTTGTTTTGAAAGCGTGTGAAAGTTGCGCGATCTTATTTCATCAACTGCGCTAAAGATTCAGAGAAAGCTCTAACATATAAACGTACAACACTCTGTGCAGCATGTTTACTTGCTAAACAAGCAGTGGACTCTGACATAATATTAGTTTGCGTCCATATAAACTCATAATTACTCCCGCTCGTTTGAATGACAGCAGAGAGACTCGCCCACCGTCTCACGGACCGTCGTCTCACAGTATTCAGGACAGAAGCGGTCGAAAGTGGACAAAAGAGACGGATTTAAATACCAGGTGTAAACGTAATGTGTCTCTCTTATCCACTTGTGATCTGATCGATGAAAACACATCTTAATACTTAATACCAGCCCCTTTTTTACTTGAATCTGAATACAGCCACATGCATAACAGCATCCCCTTATGCCTGAAATACACTGCAAGCACTTGCGGTGTGTTACAGCTCTGAGATGGCTTTGTTTCTTCTTCTACGCTGTGCCAATTCACACAAAAAGCGGATCAGGAGAGCAGCAGTTGGACCACGTCGTCACGTAATTTTCCTGTCATATGTTATTTGTCTTAATTTTCTGAGTTCCAACATGGATAAGTAGGCTAAATATTAATGTTTTGTTAGGATTATTTCTGTATATTGTTTATAACTCCTCAGTATCGTGTATTATGTTGTGCTATCTGTCGATTTTCTGTGCTTTCCACTGCTTCTTTTAATGTAAAGATGCTTTGAAACAATCACCAATTGTGAAAAGCGCTATATAAATAAAATTGAATTGAATTGAATTAAATAATGTGCCTATAAATTACCAAAACAAGGAGCCATTGCCATTTTATTACAAAAATCTTCAACTATCATTTTCACTATACTGTATGCTATAAAAAATACAAAATTGAAGATGACACTGTGGCAGCAATATCCTTGATGTATCAGAAAAATGTAAAATACCCCTGTGACAACTTTAAGGAACAAATTAAATAAACCAAAGTGTTTTCAAAGAGTGGCTTTTTTTCTTTTATTAAGTCCACAGGGCCACAAGTGCCCATCCACTCACTAAAGTCCTGAGTCACATTGCACCAAGTTCTATAATGATCTATAGTACTTCATCAAATGATTTTCCATTTAAATTATTCATGTGCTTACCCAAGACACCAAAACCCCAAATCAGAAGAGTCTAATTTTGTCTTATACAAAAACCCTCTGAACCCATTTATTTTCCTATTAAACGTCATACATACATAGTTGTCAGTTTTCAGCATTCTCCATCAAAACTGTCTCAATGGCATTTAATGATCTCAATGCCAGGAACCCCTCTGTTTTTAAATGAAGCATTTTACACATGCAGCTCTCTGCAGGGATTGTGAATGGCCAATTAAATATTCTGCACAGATAACTGCAGATCGATTGCAGAAGAACAGACCTGAGGTAATTTTAAGGTCACAGCCAGCTGCTATTCTTCAAACTGTCAGAACATAAATTGATTTGTGCCTCTTAAAGATGGGACCTCATCATGAAGATGTGCCCACTTTGCTTTTTGCACCATGAGCAAGCAAACCACCCCACTCCTTCTACATTTAAACAACCAGAAGTAAATTATAATAAGCTGGCACGCAACCAATGTTTCCTTGGGCTCTACCACTCTTTTTATTTGTATTATTTGCTTCTGGGTGACTATGTATCATAATGTACAGTCAGATGTGTAAAACCCCAACGGTAACAATAATTATTATTGCAAGCTCTCAGAAAAATGGTAGAAAAGCTGTCACTGGGACGGTATCCTTTGAAAAGGTCCTAATAGTGTGTACCATTTAGGTACAGATATGAATACATTTGACACAAATATGTACCTTTGAGGTTTCTTGAGGTACAAAGGTGCACTTTTTGAGAAGAATGCCACCCCAGCAACAGTGTTTGAACCTTTTTTACACACCTGTTCCCATATTTTTTTTTCTTCTTTTTAAGGGCAATTTCCATGTAAGTTGGAAACGCATGCCTGAACTTTAAAAAGTGCTGGGATGTTTATAACCCATGCTGCCTAAGCTGGGTTGTTTCAACCCAACTGATGGGTTATTGCATTACTAGACAGATACTTGTTGAAAAAAATATGAGCATGCGTTTTAAATTTACTCTACTGTGTCACTTGCAGATTAGGTTAAATACGCAAGCAAAATAATCAATAAAAAAATATCGCAATATTCATTTAATTATTTGTCACCCCTTAGATGGCACAGCATGCAAAGCATTAACATTACCAGACTGGCAAGACCAAAATAAGCAGCAGCCTGGTAAAAGATCACCAAATAAAGCCATGACCAACTTTTATGTAAATTTAAGATTGATTGAATGTAAAGCAACCATCATTGATTTTAAAATGCTAATGAAATTATATAACTCAAAGCCAATCAATGGCAATTTCTATTGTTCTGCTTTAGATTCACAGTGCTGATTGCCAATACTGCTTCACTCAATCATATGGTACAGAAAACATTTTGCTCAACACACAAAAAAAAAACTTGGAAAATTCTAATATGTTCATGTTTATTTACACTATAGGGATGCATCGAATGTTTGGCAAGAAACAAAGAATTTTCATTGTTTGGCCTCATAAGTGAAAAAAACAAATACATTTTACAAACAATAAAGTTTTTTGATAAAGCGACCAGTGTAGCCAGGGGCGCCGCCAGCAATTTTGGGCCCTACGAAAGAACATGAGGTTGGGCCCCCTACCACACCTTTTTCGCACCAAAAATACAAGCCAACCTAGCTATAAAAGACCTTTGTGATGCAATTAAATAATACAGATCAATTACTTTTGCTATTGCTTTTCAGCAATATTATCAGTATTTAGTCAGAGACCCACAATGTCTGTAGCTATAAGATAATTTATTGTGCAAATGTAAATTTAATTGAAAAATATACTACAGTAATCAAATATTAAACAATGCAACATTCTTAAATATTAAACATACACGATATAACCCTACCTTTAGGTTCATACACTAACGTTAGATAATTGTGACCCTGCCTGTAAAAACCCAGCTCAAGTGCTTATTTGTGTAAAGAACATTCTGTGACAATATAACCTTGATATATTTAAAATTGACTGAGTAGGATCATGTCAGCGATTGAAATCATAGTGAAATAAATGCTTGAAATCAAACTGCGATGCTCTTTATCTCACACTTGAGAGTAGGTAGGACTGGATGAAACCATTTAGTGAATGGGGGGGGTAATTTAGCTGGAAATGCAGAAACAAGCCATAACTTTGTTTAAGTGGTAACTCTTTGTAGTTACATTTATAATTTCTGTTACATTATTACTGTTACTAATAAAAAACATCTCTAGGGGCCCCAAAAGTGCGTGGGCCCTTAGAACCATCCTAACTTCCCCCTTTAGGGGGCCCCTGAGCGTAGCATGAGAGGTACGCCTGCTTAAAGAGCTCCTATAATACATTTCTTTTGGTATGTAAGTTAGTAAAAATGATATTATCTCCTGTTGGGAACTGATCTTCCAAATATGGTAAGGAGCATCACATTTCCGTCAGACGCTTCAGGTATTCAGCCAATCACAACGCACTGGATAGCGGGCCAATCAGAGCATACCGTGCTTTTCAGAATAATGAGTTTTGTACAATCGCCACGTTACAGAAAGGCGGGGTATAGAGGAGCAACAATAATGTACGGTATGTGGAAAATAATGTGTTTTTTAACCATAAAGCACCGAACACAATGTATTACACAAAATACACAAAATATCATTCTTTTTAAAAACTGTTTAAGGAATGCAGCAAATATGCCGGCAGTGCGGAAGCATTTCAAAATGTCAAAGAAATATGCATTTTTGCAATTTCTGGTCAAATAGTTTCGGTTGCTGAACATTCGGTGCATCCATAATCTTCCGTACTGTATATTTCTCCATGGAAGGCTTTCAAACAGGATCCATGACAGGTTATCATTTGAGCACTGAAAGTTTAAGCTGAAACATTTTCACATTTTTTAGAAACATTTGAAGAAAGCTCATGTTTCCACAAAAGCAATCTCCTCCAATTTGTTTTGCAGGATGCATCCATTAGAGGTCATTAGTTTTGGGAGCACTGTTTCACAGGTTTCTTGTGAGGCATTCTGTGCCAAAGAAAAAAACCCTGCTGTAATTAATACCAAATGATCTCTTGTGTATTCCAGAAGAATTCAGAATAAAGCCTTTTAATAGAAAAGATAAACCTATCCCATAGCTAAATGCGTACAGTGAGGGATTTAACTCGATGCATATTCGTTGCATCATAATTTTTGCATATAATTATGAATATAATATTTTATGGTAGTTTAATAAAATTAACTGTAAATTGTTATTACCAAAGTATCCGTTCTACATTCATATTTAACAAAGAATTTGTGTTATTACAATGCATAGAACACATTTCATATATGGAAATTTAACAAAGTCCCTTTTGAATATTAAAAATAGCAAGCTAAATGAAACTAAGTGAAAATAAATTCCTACGAAAAAACTCCTTAATTGAGGATTTAAAAATATATATAAAATGAAAAGACCAGTACATAGCACAAAAATGGACGCATGCTTTTTAAGCTAGGCCTTTACTATATTAGTTACTTCAAAGAACAAGCCAGAAAGCAATGTCAATTAAGAGTGGTCTTCTTAATTTCCCCACAGATAATGTGCTTGAGTTAAATATAAAAAGAGTCTGAAACTCTAATTGCATTTCTAACAGATCAACCTTGCATTACCAGGAACATGCTTTTACCTAAGATCCAGTCCACAAACCAAGGTCAGCCTTTCTATCTCCAAAGATTAGACAGTCACAAATATCCACACCGAAGACTGAACCAATGGATGTTTTATTAAAGATCACAGAGATTTGGTTTTGATGCCTGCTTGATCATACGCAGCCCTTGTTAGTCTAATGAATATGACAGAGTCGCATTATCTCAACGCTTCGTGCATACGTGCGCATCCCATTGATGTTCAAGCTGACCACCCATTAGTACAGAGCCCTAAATAATTGAGCTTTATTTTCAGGAAACCACTTCATGTAAAATAATCCCGAAGACAGTCATAATAATAAACAGTATTGATTTACAGTCAATAAACAGAGCTGATCGTATACGCAAAAAAAGTGTATCAGACAAACCAGTATGGATGGAGAGGTTACACCAGCACATCATGATGAACTCCAGTAAAAAATTAATAAAAAACTTGACTATTCATGCCTTTGGCTTGTGACACACTTGTGAAGACCTCCTTGGAAAGGGCAGATAAAAGTGCCCGCAGACGTGCACTGCACTCAGGACAGGTGCTAGGAGAGTATAGGGTGCATTCAGATGATTAACATTCGTGCCTCAGCAACAAATGTCACACTTAGCATGCCTAATGTGTTTATGGTTATCTACACTGTTAGATGTCGCTGTAGATTTAGCAGTACATTACTGTAAAAATCCACAGTACTATACTGTATGTATACATTACAGTACAGTACTGCAGTTCATAATGCATTCTGGGTAAATTTGTTTGAGCGGGAAAATTTTACAGTATATTTTGGTCTTGATGTAACCTTGCTGTAGCCATTGCTGTAATGTGCCAGGTGTACTTGCAATAATCAGAGAAAGTGCGCCAGAGTCAAATCACACAGACAGAGGGAGAGCACAACTCCTGGCTGCAGCTGAAGGAGGATGATTGATTTCTGGCAGTTCGGTAAGTTTGAAATATTTCTGTTTCATGAAAACTTAATTTTTAGTTTAAGAATGTTGTCAATAGTTTGTCACAATATTGTTTTAAACGTGCAATGAGAGAAAAAAACGGTCGCCAACAAAGTTTCAATCTCCCTCAGAAAGTAAGCTAACGTTACACACAGATGTCTACCGCTGCTTTAACTCGCTTTACACCTTTATTAATGAATATAGGGTTGTTTTAACTAAATTATGAGGGTTTTGGTGAGTTTATATTGTGTTGAAAGTGTGGTGACAATGAAACTATTTTTAACGAAATGGACAAAGACCACCCGCCAGCGCGGTCTTGCGGTCCCAGCATAACGGTCGTTTATCTCGGCGTTTCATCCGTTCAGTTAGCGTCAGAGAAAAGTATTAAGTTCGACTGTTTGGTAAGGCTGTGGTTGTAAACAGACAGGACTTGACACGCCGTACACAGCATACCGAACTCCTCCACAGAAGTGAAAACAAGAAACCTCATATTTAACTGGATACATGCATCGAACTCATCGCAGCTTTAACTTCGACCAAATATCATTCAGACCATCTTAATATCAGATGAACGAAAGGGATTGCCGCGCGTATTGTTGTTGTTATTATATTACGGTATATCCGCAAAAGCAGAGAATATCTTCTCTTAAGCGTTTTACACGTCCAGTAAGTTGTCCAATACATTTTTATGGCATATTGTTTCCACCACTTCAGATGCATTACATGCAGTATATATAAGTTTCCAAAACACATCAAATCAATGCACGAAAAGAGAATGGGCTCCGCATTTACGTACCTTTGTCTTCTCGTCTCTGTCATCTGATCCTTCATCTCTGGATGTAAAATAGTCCATTATAACATCGTGTAGGAAACTGGCATCACCAGGATTGCTCAGATTTAGGCGATCATGTTTATCTTTAAAGTGAGCAGCTAGCTACTAACTTGTTAAAAAACTTTGCGTGAAATAGCGTGTTACACCGCAGCCGGTCCGGGTAAAACATTAAAGGGACAGTCTTTTTACCTTATCACTATAAATCGCTATTTTCTGCACTAAACGAGACATTTTCAGAGATTTTCTGTAGACAAGATGTTATAATTAAAAAAAAAGACTTATTTAGATATAATATATAATATAACAACTAATATATATATATATATATAATATTTATATATTTGTTTTACAACTGACTTAACACTTACAGTAATGTTTTATTTGTTAGCATAGCATGATATTAGATTTAAACACTTAATAAATTTTTAAATCAATCACTTTGTCTCTGCACAATGAACATTATCAAATATTATTAATGTTGTAAAATTTATTGTTCATTGTTAGTTCATATTAGCTAAGGCATTACCAAATGTTAAGGAATAAACTCTTATAGTAAAGTGTTACTAAATTTTCTTATACCATTTCCTTCACAATGTCTACTTATTTCTATAACAGATTTTGTAACATTTGTCTTTTTTACAGTCTTACCATTGCTTGTAAGCTGGATTGGGTAAGATGGATCATCTTTAAAGGCACCAGGCAAGTACATGATGTACAGTTACAAGTCATGTATTTTTTCATGTATTTTTTCGACTGCAATATTAAATGCTTTCACGTCACATGCAAAATTACACAGGAATGTGGCTGACTTTTTATTTGTAGTTTACCTGAGTGTCATTGCACTTTTCAGGAGTTAAGGCAGATGTGGAGGCACAACGTGTGATACCAGACACACACCAATCACATTATGTTCGGTAAGTTTGCACTTTACCACTACAGTTTCTTTAAATACCCATGTATACACTCATTCACTCATTCACACACAACACTGTAACACGACCATACACAACATGTACACAATTGTCTTAGTTTGCCATGTAGAAATATACAAACAGAAATATTCGGACTTTGGTTACAAGCAATTTAATTTAATAATTGTATTTATTTAGCAGAGGTGTCCCTGGACTTTATTGACAAAAGATTTTGTTTTCAGAATAAAAAGTTGTGTCCAAATCAGTAACAATTGTACTTTCTGTTCAGGACATTCAATCATGACAGGATCCAGGTGGATGCTGTCCATTGAGGAAAGAGTTTGTTCAGCGGTAAGTGAATCTTCTGTATTTTAGTGAAATTAGGTGTGGAACAGTAGAATAAGAGCAAAAGGTTTCAGAATAGGAGTAAATTCAAGGCTGAGTTTAATTTTTTAAGAATCTTTTTCTATCTTATATTTGTTGACTTAATGTTTATGATATTTCTAACAGGTTTCTGGATAGAATTAATTCCAAAGATGGGAAAAAGTGCACATCCAGACAAGGAGCAAGCAAAAAGACAAGGAACTTGGTGCAGAGAAAAGCTGTGGCCATTAACCCCCATGTGAACAGCTTCATGCAGTCCCTGATTGAGTTCGAATGGACGACTTCAAAGTAAAGGCCACTGTGGTCTGTCTGCCACAGTTTAATGCATTTATTTTTAGTGTTAAATGAAATTTAAGTAGAATATTTAAAACTATGGGCCAGTGTTCTTTTTACCACAGTGAAATGTTACCTTTTAGTCGATGATGGACTTTAAACTGAAAACTTCAAACTATGGAACAGTGTTCTATTTGCCAGAGTTAAATATGTTACAGCAGGGGTCTCCAAACTTGTTTATACTTGTTGATTTTATTTTATGTTACTTGATTATATGTTTATTATTGTTTAAAATCTTGTTTTAAATATGTTTGTTTCAATTAAATGTTTTTTTAAATAAAATTTTGATACATACATTGCTTGGATTGCCTTTTAATTCATTATGTTTTAATTTAGCATTTTTACCATATTAATAACTATAGATTTAAACCTAAATCTCTAGCTATTTTATATAATATTATTGTATTAACTGTAATAAGTAATAAATAGTATTTATGGGTCAATAAAGACATTACAGTAAATTACTGTAAAAATAGACTACTGTAATAAAATATTGTAAAATTACAGTACAGTACTGCTTTGTAACTATACAGTACTAGTTTGTGTACTGTAAAAGGGTATTACAGTACAGTACTGTAAAACCAAAATACAGTAACTTACTGGCAACCGTGCTGCCAGTACCGTACTGTAAAAATACAGGGAAATCGTTAACAGTGTACAGATGTTTGTGCTATTGGGTCCTTGGTGATTTACACACAGGATCAGCGACCGGTTGCTGCTAGAGCGTTCAAGTTCAAACAAGCCTGGCGTAACGAATTCTGTGCCAGGCGCAGAGGCGAGAAAGGCACCCACAATGCGTTCCTTTGAAAGAGACGCTCATTAAAGCACTTCTCTTTGTTTAGGTTTCACCATTAAAGCTCGCTGGCATTCCTACTCTTCATAACCCTGAGCTTCTGCTGTAACGTGTCATTTTAATTGGCGCTCTTTATTATTTTCTAGTGCTGGGGTTTTTGTATTGTTATTTATTTATTTTTTTGGTATCCATTGGCGCTTTTTGCACATAAGAATTTTTGAAGTGGGATCTTTTTTCCACATAAATCTCTGGTGGATTAGTGGCGCGTGAGACATGGGACAGAGATTGAACTCCTGCTAGATTGTAAATGAATGTTTTGGCACTTATTGCCCAGCGACCACGTTGTGAATTGAATCGAGAAAGGCGCTAATCAGATTTGCTATTTTGCGAGCAGACCTTGGGAAAACGCTATTGTTACATTCTCAAATAATATGTTGGCAAATCCTAACCTGACTATTTATTATATAAAATATATCTAAAAGTATTATGGGTTCAAAGGTGATGTGAGGACAGCGTTTAAGCATTTCTTTTGCGCGTCTTATTCTGAAACTCTCTGGTTATTATCGAGGAGCAACCTCGATCTTTATGATGAACCCAATATGGAAGTGACTTAAACTGCAATTCAGAGTCGAGCAAGGCAGGCATAGTTTCAGCAACCAGCCACCTCAACTTCACCCACGTCCCGCCTTGTTACCCATTTTCGGTTATCTGCGAGTGATGTGCGATGACGCCAAGATCGTGATGGCAGGGGTCGCTGTGATTTCACAAAGTAAGATGTGATCCTGGATCAACATTTGTTGGTCTTGGATTAATGTTTAAAGATACTTCAACTTTACATTAACTCAAACCCCAACCATTTTTTAACCCTAAAATTAGTGTGAAATAATAGTTTGAGAAAAAAAATTTAAAAGCCCCTTACCCAATCTTAAACCTAAATCTAACATACACCCTAATCCTGCAATTTGATTGGTTAATAAAATGTTGATCCAGGACCACATCCATACTTGGTGAAATCACACTCACTCGACGGCAGGCACCGGCTACTATTGGCTTCAAAAAAGCTCTTCACAAACCTATAGGTGACGTCACGGACACTGCGTCCATTTTTTTAAGTCTATGGTTACTATGGTTTATAAAGTTTTCAATATTTTTCCAACAAAATCGCATCGATTGCCCTCCGAAGGCCTTTATTAACCCACTGGAACCATTCTTCTTGGATTCTTCTTCTTTCTTTATTTCTTTATGCCATTCTAGCATCTACGGCTATATTCATGGCAAGAACCAGTTAATCCATACACAAGTTTTATACAGACAAGTTGATCCACACACAGGTAGGGGGTGGGACAATTTGACATTTTGCCTAACTTGCATGTTTTTGGCCTGTGGGAGGAAACGGCAGTACTTGGAGTAAACCCACGCTGACACAGGGAGAACATGCAGAAACTCCACACAGAAATGCCACCTGCCCTAGCCGGGGTTCAAACTGGGGTAACCATGTGGATTTCTTCTGTGTAGGATTTAAATGCAGATTAACATTATTCACGAGGAAAAATTTCTGCAAACGAATAATAATTATAATATATAAAAGAGAAATCCCGAATATTTAGTAAACTTCATATGCTGCAGAAAAAAGCTACCAAGTGTAGGACTACACTGTAAAAAAAATCCGTAGAAATTACAATGTTATTGCAGCTGGGTTGCCGGTAATTTACCGTAGATTTACATTTATGTTATTTACTGGCAAGAGTTTGTTCAAAGTTAAATAAATTTTAAATATTAACAAGTCTTTATCTTTACAGAATAAAACTATACAATAACAGCCTCATGCAAAGCATTCTGGGAACCAGAAATCATCATCAACCTTTTTCTGTTTTTTGCTTCAGATTTTGTTTCCCAGATTGTTTTGCTTGATGCTGTTTTTTTAGTTTTACTCTGTAAAGACAAAGACTTGTAAATGTTTAATTTTTATTTAACTTTGAACAAAATGTTACCAGTAAAAAAACATAAAATTAAATCTACGGTAAGTTACCGGCAACCCAGCTGCAATTTCTACGGAATTTTTTTACAGTGTATAAATACGTCACGTCTTTACGGGATCTTTACGGCATGTGTCTGAATGCACACAGTTTCCGGAAAATCAGTGTAAGTGTGAAAGAACCAAATATTACGTAGTAACGTCAAAAGGTCACACATGACTTATGCAAAATTACTACTTCAGTGTTTACAAGTATGGAGAAAGAGGACCGTTCTGACATTGTTGCATGTAAAAAGATATTGATTAAAGTCTTTCTGTCAATTTATTGTTTAAAATGATCCCCAAGTGTGGTAACACGTGATCTTTTGACGTGATTACGCAATACGTAAGGTCGCGCTGGCGCGTCATACAGCTAGTGCAGGACGAGAAGTTGTGGTTTAAAAGTACATATTTGTATTTTTTGGGCAAAAATGACAATCATTTCGCATTGGTTGGGATTAGGGATGTTCATATCAGTTAATTTTCCCAACCGACAACCGTAGCTTATGAACCGAACATTAACCGTTAACTTTTAAGATTTTAATATTAAATTGTCATTGAGTAAAAATACAGTTGACGGTTGTCAAACATTTCATTTGAACTTGCAAACAGCAGCGACAGTTCAACAACAGAACCAGGATTCATACATTATCAGATATTCACGCAACATTACCTTATCAAAGAGCACTCGGTCAGTCCACAGGATTAATATCCAAAAAGGGCAGATTGTCTCTGTTTCATCTACCACAGTGGTCATTTCTAAAGCAGGATGCTTTTCAAAAAGTTTTGCTTTTGTGTCGTCTTTCTCCGTTTGTGCAAAAAGAGAGATGTTTATGGTCAGGGTCAGAGGCCATCAGCGAAGGTCTGTCCAAATGTGCGCAAGACGGAGACGGACCGCGTCATCTTGCGCAAACAAGTGCGCGACTCTGTTCAGCTTCCAAACACGCACACAAAAGATTTCTCATACAAATGATTACATTATCAGACCGTCATGGCAGCAATAATTTGTGTCATTTACGGGACATTCACAAATTATAAATAGAAAAGTGGCGAAATGTCTGTCGGCTCATGACGACATGCACCATGCATTAACAAATATTTTTTTAAGATGTTTTTTCTTTTAACTGATAATGTAAATCAGTAATAAATTCTCACCTTCTGTTAACGGTTAAACGGTCAATGTGATCATCCCTAGTTAGAATTGTTTAGAGCCCTTTGAACTGCATTGAAACTGTAAACCATTGAGGTCAACTAAAGTCCATTATATGGACAAAAATACTGGAAAGTTTTCCTCAAAATATTTAATTTCTTCTCGACTCAACAAAGAAAGACATAAACATCTTGGATGACATGGGGTTGAATAAATATCAGGATTTTTTTATGAAAGTGGAGTATTCATTTAAAGCATGCAGGATGGTCTTTGAGACACAGACAGGTGGTCTAATAAATTTAACTCTTTCCCCGACATTGACGAGTTTTTATTTGCGTAAAAAAACATGTTCCTGATTTATGTTAATCTGCAATTCCGCTATTATCCACTAGATCCACTTAACCAATTTATTTAAAAAACTAAATCCAAAACGTTATTTACTAATTTTAAACTCTGTGTATGTTTTGATAATCATTCTGAATCTGATCTCTAACTAAATTCCTTCACAAAAATGCCATTTTTTTGCTTTATAAGCAGAGAAACTATATATAGATTTGTTAGTTTGTTTGTTTGTTGTTGTTTATTGCAAGCAGAGGTTATGTTCGTTCATTTGATATATTTGTATAATACAAGGTGACATTATTATTTTATTTCTCTGAAAGCATAAATTAATGATTTACCTGCATCACAAACAGGTTATTCTCAAAGTAAACTTTTCGAGTTGAATTCACACACAAGGTCATAAATTATTCAAACAGACACAAAATCTTATTAAATATGTCTGAGCATATTTCACTTGTTAATTGTTGTCTGTAAAGTCTTAAAAAAATGCTATATCAAGAAGAACAAGAAAATATGGGCTTCCATCCTTGAATCTCTTTCATTTTATATTATTCAAGGTGTGTTAGTGGATAACTTGACAGACTGTAAAATTACACCAGCGATAAATAATTACTGCAAAATGGTGCCGTTATCAAAATCAAATTAAAATTCAAATGGATGAAAAATGTGAAAGCAGCTCGCACATTCAGGCACGTACAAGGCTTACATGCAGACATACCCATGCGCTTACGCTGCATACCTAATGTGCAGTGGCCCTCAGAGACGACGCTTTTTGAATACAGCACCTGGAATTGATAGACTGCTTTAGAACATGCACTCTGTGCTACATGGCATACCAACCGGCACTATATATAAAACAACCAGCACTTCTTTCAGTCAGCGACTCATAATATCTCCTCTAATGGCTAAAATGGGCATATTACACCATGAATATGGGTGATGAGAGGTTCAGCTGAGGGTTCCATTTGTTCGGTAGGGGGGAAATGACATGCACTGACATTTACACCCAACATAATCTAAGCTGCCCATTGTTAGACATTTTGCTGCAGAATGCAGGAAAGCAAAAGATCAGCAAAAGTAAAAAATTAGGTGCTGGTCTCAGCTGGTTTAAACTGGTCTAGCTGGTATCTCAAGTTGGTGTTAAAGGGCCGAAATGTTAGACAGAATGTTATTGATGGCAGTCGAGTCACTAGAAATATTTTTTGTCATACACATCTAAGGGAGATATTTTATGTATCTGTGACTATGGCTGTGTGGTCGAAAACTAAGGCAGCTGACTTGTTGCCCCGCTGTCTCATGAGGCAATGACTTCGGCGGCACAAAGGCAGCTCTGGGACACACCCACACATAGAATTGTAGGACAAGATGATGAAAGTATCTCAGGAGACAGAAAGTAAATCAAACATTGGATTCGGACGTGCCTTGATGTCCTTATGTCTTCGAAAGCTGCCTCCGAATCGCCGGTGACTTCTTTTTTGAGGGCGCATGATGCGAAGCTCATCAAAACATGTACTTAGCCCATCATTTGTGTGGTTTGTCATTTCAAAATGTGTTTGGTGCGTCAAGTAAACTTATGTGCATCATGTGTAATGTCAAAATAAGTGCCTGCTGCAGACGTGTCACAGGCCGGAGCGGACCCGAGATCTGTAAAGGGTCACGCCCCTCTCTAGTTGCCACCTCGAGGAGTTTCCCAAGACCACCCCAATGACCAGACAGACAAGTATACTACAATTAAAATGTAACTTTATTTAAATATTTAAAAGCAAGGGGGAAGAGGGAAAGGGCAGTTTAAAATAAATTTCTTCTTCTCGCCTCCAGGGCGGTTTGGACCATGAAACGGGGGCTGGGACTCCTTTCCAGTTTTGTCCTTCAATCTGTGGCGCCCTCCGCTTCTTCCTGGAGGCAGAACAGGGAGAACACAATTAGTGGCTTGTTTCCGTACTTGGTCGCTACTTGCCTAATTCCTTCTGTCTCTCGTTCACCCTTAGGTTTCCTCAGCTGGGACTTCTTGGTCCCTCGGGGATCTTTCACGTCCCACAGGTGCGAACCGTGGCCTCCTTAAGACGTTGCTGTAAGCAAAGGTAGGTGACACATCACAACGGTAAGTTACTCACAAGACTTGGGCTTTCCATTCACTACGGGACGTTCACTGAGACACAGGTAAGTGGTTCACACTATTGACACGGTTCGTTCCTCCTTAAGACGTTGCTGTAAGCAAAGGTAGGTGACACATCACAACGGTAAGTTACTCACAAGACTTGGGCTTTCCATTCACTTCGGGGCGTTTACTGGGGCGCAGGTAAGTGATCTTCCTCTTTTGACACAGTTCTTTCTCCCTTAAGGCGTTGCTGTAAGCAAAAGTATGTTACACACCACAAAGGTAAGTTACTCACAAGACTTGGACTTTTCGTTCACTTCTACAGACAGTGGGCTTTCGCAGCAGCGTCCGTACACGGTATACCTCCACCTGTCCACTTAAACTTCCTGGGTGTCGTGGGGACCGATGAGTCGAGTGACACAGAGCCGAACGCTTCCCTAGCTCCCCCTCCTTTTGTAATAACAGGGGTCGCGAGCTGGGGCGAACTCTCGACGAGGCTCCGCACACACCCGGGGTTTCTGTTGGTAAGATCTATACACAACTACGGCCCTCAGTCCGTACAGTGCACGTTGACTGCTACTCACTCTGATGTACCGCCGGGCTTCGCCACTGCCTGCTTGCTGGAGTGGTGTGACTCTTGCTAACACACAGGGAGACAAAGCAAAGGAAGTTTAGTTTCCTCTTCTCATGGGGCTTGGGCCACAGCGTGTTCTCTCCTTCTCACGACCCGTCCGGGGCCAGGGCAGTTTTGGTCGCTACAAGCACAGCATACACAGCAAGCTTAGTGTAAACACCAATGATAATCACAACTCACCCACAGCACTCTGCACACACACTTTACGTGAATTTACGGACTTGACCGCCTGGCCTCTACTACCTCGTGAGGCGGGTTGAGCGTTGTTCTTGCCACAGAGAAGACGGGTTGGTACACAATTATAATCAATGCAGCCCCTGTATGTTCCTGGTTACCTCTTCGGCTCACCCACGCTTCTTTTATCCGCAGGGCCAGATGACAACAGCACACAGTTCCCCAGTTGAGTTTCCTGCCCGTGTTTCCGGCTGGTCCGGGGCTCGCACACACTTCTCTCTTCAGTGGGGCCAGGGACCTTCAACACACTTAGAAATGCACTCGATGACTCTGTATTAGCCCACTCACAAGTGAAATCGCCCAATAATCTCTTCGCCCGGTCGCCTTCTACCTCTTTCTTCCCCAAGGGATCGATGTAGGTCGGCACAACGAGTCTGCACAGCAGCAACACAGCGCACACAAAGTACACCAAAAGCACCCCGTCTGCTGTCTTCAAAGGTCTTTTTGTACTCTGCCTTCCCTCCTTGTTGACCTATCACCAAACGCTGTCTTAATCGCCCCCACCTGTGTGTAATCGGGCTTGATTTAGTGCTCGGGGAAACCCCGGAAATTCCGGTGTTCGGAATCAGTCGTCCGGGCGGAACTCGTCTTCCACACTTTTGGTTCCACCCGCATAAATCGTCACCTGGTGACAGACGCATCTAAAGGGTTTATGATGAACACTCGATTTTGCCAGATACTCTCATGTGTAATCAGAGTTTACATGTGAGTGTCTTGCAAGTGTTTTGTGAACGTGGGCGTCTCTTTGTTGATGTGTGTGCAGCAGGCATTTATTTTGACAAGGCACGTGATGCACATGGTTCACATGACGCAACAAACACATATTTTGAAAACACGATCAACACACATGACACTCCGAACACATATTTTGAATTTGCGCCCCTCGGAAGAGCAGTCACCAGTCGCCACTGCTCCGAAGGCAGCATTTTAGAGATTTTGGACGCAGTATAAAACGCCTATATAGTAATAACCATAAATTAACTCTGAGCCATAGACTGTGAAAAAGATAGACAACGTTTCTCCATAGACTTCCACTTTAGAAAAATTAAGTAAAATTGTTCCAAAAATGGCATCTTGTGGCGATGATATCATTTGGAGCTAGAGTCTATGCAGTGGTGATTGTAAAGTGTAGGCACGGTCCCAAGGTCCCACCCATATTATCGTTTGACCCAATCAAAGACACACATATCATGTAATCACACCCCTTTGTATAGCATTTTGTAACAAACTAAAACCCACTTATAGAAAAACGAACACTTATAAGTACATCAGCGTGGTATAAGATAACTAAAATAATAGAAACCATCTTTGGGAAAAATTTATTTGAAGTGTAATTTTATTTTGAAATTGGCCTTACGTCCTATTCGTTTTCATGGAAAGGGCGGGGTTTATGATCTATACTGCAGCTAGCCACCAGGGGGCGATCTGAACATTTTAGGTGCTTCCCAATTCAGGGGCTGCTGCCTTCCAAGGCCGTATTTGAAGGTAAATGAAGTCACCGGGCGGCGACAAAGGCTGTCACAATTCGAAGGCTACTTCACATACAAGCCTCTAAATGTGGCCTTTTTTTCTCTGAAACCAACACTGTAAAAAAATTCCGTAGAAATTACAGTGTTATTGCAGCTGGGTTGCCGGTAACTTACCGTAATTTACTGGCAACATTTTGTTTAAAGTTAAATCAACATTAAACATTTACAAGTCTTTGTCTTTTCAGAGTAAAACAAAAAAGATAGCATCAAGCAAAACATTCTGGGAAACAAAATCTGAAGCAAAAAACAGAAAAAGGTTGATGATGATTTCTGGTTCCCAGAATGCTTTGCATGAGACTGTTATTGTATAGTTTTATTCTGTAAAGATAAAGACTTGTTAATATTTAAAATTTATTTAACTTGGAACAAACTTTTGCCAGTAAATAACATAAATTTAAATCTACGGTAAATTACCGGCAACCCAGCTGCAATTTCTCAGAATTTTTAGATGTATGAATCCATAGATGTATCCTTCACAGCCTTGGCTATCCCAAGATTTAATGCGTGCCTGTGACGTCGTATTTTAAAATAAACATTCAAAACTGTAGTTAAATAAAAGTGTATATTTTGCATTATATTTTGCAATTAAAGGTCCTTATAACTGTTTTACTATTATAAATGATGTTTTGGTGATTTGAATTAATATTTTTGCTGCTACATTGTGTTGCATTTTGCTTTTGAATATTTCTAAGGTTGATGAATTTTACATACTGTTAGGTAGTTTAATCTGCATCAATGTGTCATATAAAAAAAAAAATCTGGATTTAAAAATGTTTATTTTTAAAAGTCTGGTCTCAGTTGTTGTGTCCCGCTGACAAGCGTAGAGGCGAGAACAGAAAGTGACGAAACTCCCCCAATAGGCTAGACGATCTCATTTCAGTTCGCTTTGTGGCCTTTAGAGGCTGGTGCTTTTAAATATCGAGCCTTGCCTTTAAAGTCCACTGCCTTAAAAGGATCCACGGCACCCGGTTCGAGCCCCGGCTAGGTCAGGTGACCTTTCTGTGTAGAGTTTGCATGTTCTCCCTGTGTCAGCGTGGGTTTACTCCGGGTACTTTGGTTTCCTCCCACATGCCAAAAACTAGCAAGTTAGTAAAATTGGAGATGCCAAATTGTCCATCCCCCAAACTGTGCATGGATCAACTTATAATAAAACTTGTGTATGGATTAACTGGTTCTCGCCATAAATATAGCCATAGATGCTGGAATGGCGTAAAGAAATATCACTCTAAGAACAAACGCTGCTATATAGCACCAAAAGTGGTTCTTTGCTCGTAATCATAGAAGAAAATTTTTAGTGCTATATAGCACCGGTGAAGCACCTGTATAGCACCTGTGAAGAACCATATAGGGGCCATATAGCACCACTATAGCACCACTATATGGTTCTACACAGGTGCTTCACCGGTGCTATATGGCACTTAAAATTGTTCATCTATGATTACGAGCAAAGAACCTATATAGCACCATTTGTTTTTAGAGTGAAAAGAAGGAAAAAAGAAAAGGATCCAGACCCTGAATTGGGATGCACCCATTGTCTTCACTTTTCAGGGCATGTGTGGCCTACGCTGAACTCACAGCTGGGAGTGACTCATTTAAAGAGACAGGAGCTGCTCTGTTATCTTTGGTGCCAAGTACGAGAGGACTGTCAGGTGAACGTTTCACTAAAAACCATGGCACGTACCATAAATATCATTAAACATTTTCAGCGCTGGGTTGAAAATGTAGAGCAGGACATGCTCACACCAAAGATTGGATATACAGTAACAAGATTTAGCATCGCAATAAGGGGACAATGCAAGGCTCAATATGGGCTTTATACAGAGTCATGTGAGGGGTTGCCAACCTTTTTGCATGTGCAGTAGCTGTAGCGACTTCGAATAAGGGTGTTTTTTAACCTTTTAAAAGTTATGATAAAGTGGATGTCAAATTGTCTTTTTTTGTCCTTCTTTCCCCATTCAAGTAGATAGGAATTCTTGCTTGATTGAAATAACCACCCGGAGTGTCGCAAACATTTCCAACTTCACTAAAGCGACTTTGCGCACACTTAAAGCTCCCATGAATTAATGTATATAATATGTAGCAATGCTTCACACTGTCAAAAAATGCTGTTAAACCAACATGGTCTTTCTGGTGAAGTTGATTGACCAAGCAAGTCTTGCATGTATGAAACACAAGAGAAAAAAGTTGAAAGCATTCCCCTTCAGTTACATTCTGCATGTTGCGCGGTTAAATAAAAGTCACAAGGATGAATAAACACTGACATTTATAAGAAACTAGTGGGACATGCAATGAATTTCAGCAGTGATTTCAATATATATGTACAGTACACATCATCAAGGCCAATGATAAACAATCAATGCTATTCAAGGTGAACCATACACCCACCCATATGCAAAAACCATGACTGAAGCCAAACTAAACAAGTGATTACGGCCCAGACAGCTTCTATCAATCATTGGGCGCGTGTCATTCGAATTCTGAAGGAAATAAGGGGAAGGAAGACTAATTCAAATTTCCATCCTCAAATGTTTACTAGCACAATCACAAGAAGCTAGCCAGTAATGTTTGTCATTTCTGGTGTGTGCACCCTGTGATATGCAGGCATTGCAGAAAAACAGCAGTCCATCAAAAATGTATCTTGTCAATCCCCAGTGTATTTTCATATCACGCAGAAAGCGAGGGCTTCTTTGTATGCAGGTGTTGAATGGGATTAGGCTTCTACAGGTATCTGTCTCTCTCTCTTCTCCTCTCAGACAGGGCCGGGGGAGCTGAGCAACACAGCACACGGTTGCCATGGTTTCCAGCACAGCACTGCCTCTCGTATCCCTGACCGATACTTTACTACGCTTGTGTGTTCTGCCTTGCAACACTGAATACCTCTCACAATGTATATATATATATATATATATATATATATATATATATATATATATATATCAGAGATGGGACCAAGTCACACATGTCCAAGTCTCAAGTAAGTCTCAAGTCTGAACCTTCAAGTCTCAAGTAAGTCCCAAGTATTTTTTTTCTTGGGCAAGTCAAGTCGAGTCACAGGCTATGTCAAGTCAAGTCAAGTCATGTCACCTTATTATTGTAATTTTACCTGCAGAATCTGATCTTAATAAAGATATATAGAATATAAAGATATAAAGAAATACTCATGTTCAGTAAAAAACATCATGGAATCAAACAAAATTGTAATCTCTTCTGTTCGCGTGCCTACATTTGAAATAACGAACTTGAGCACGCTAAAAACGTGATATGTGAACCGGCCCTAACATTGTAGAATCCAGTCATTTTTCTCTGTGTGTGTTCAGGTGGCAAACTTAGACACAGTTGCCAAGTCTCGTACCGCTCAGATCAAGGGAAGTATTTTTTTAAAAATAAATCAAAATAATTTTGCCCACATTTGTCCCCAACACGGTATGATGAGGGTTAATGGCTACTTTAGCTATTATTACATTAGCTAACTACCAAATAACCTTCACATGACGGACGAAATTGGAGGTTGTCGTCTGGCTGTCCGTGATTTTAATGTTGCATGTCTTGCAACGCACTGTTTGTCTTTTGCCATCGTGTTGAAGCTGAAAGCGATGACCCCCGCTACCCCTCCGGCTGACATGTTGATATCTGATCTAAGTGGGCGTGGTGTGCGTACGAGAGGGCATTGCTGATGATAATGTCGTGATTCAGTCATGACAACGCCATTCTCAGCCTGCGCTCCAGCTGGGTCAACTTTATTTTTTAAAATAGTTCATATATTTTATATTCAAACTGAAAACATGATGTGATTAACACTCAAGTCATTCAAGTCATCGTGTCTCAAGTCAAGTCAAGTCCCGAGTCTTTAACTTCCAAGTCCGAGTCAAGTCTCAAGTATTTTAGTTTTTGTCAAGTCAAGTCACAAGTCACAAAAATAGCGACTCAAGTCGACTCGAGTCCAAGTCACCAAGTCACAAGTCCCCATGTCTGATATATATATATATATATATATATATATATATATATATATATATATATATATATATATATATATATATGAAGAGCTCTTTTCCAAAACGCGATAAACGCCATTTTTTTTTTAAATGAGTTTGTCATGTCATTTGGCTGTGTACTGAACCTATTCACTGCTCCATGAATGTTTTATGTCAAATCATTACATTTCCTTGTTAAAATTTAGGTACAAGATGCCGTTCTTTTCCAAAACGCAATAAGCGCCGAGTCTATTTTTAGCCTAAACGCGATTTATCCTCTCGACCGATCAGAACTCGATGAGCGTTCGACGCAATCCAATGGCGGCGCTCTGAACAGATGTTTGTTTATGTTCATTCATTACTCAAAATGAGGATTAATGTCATGTTATGCACCCGGAGAAGGTACCCGTTTGCAAGGCGATCTTCATCAAAGTGTTTGGTATGTACAACTTTCGTTTCAGAACTGGCTCGTTTAATACCGTTTTGTACGTTTGCGATAAAGTTTTTTTCCTGTGAAGAAGCCTGCTAACGTAACATGAAAAGTACTGAATAGTTCGATAGCCTGCTGATAGACAGACTGGCGTTTGATACATTGACCAATGTCGTGCAAAAGTACAAAATGTGGGTAGTGAACAATGCAGTGACATCTGTAAAGTTTTGCTTTTTGGATTGGACATTATGAGCGCGTTGTTACATGGTATGTCACTGAGAGCAGATCGAGGGGAGCTCGCTGTGTGTGCGTGTGAGGTTAATACAACTGTGTGTAGATGAGAGAGAGAGAGAGAGAGAGAGAGAGAGAGAGAGAGAGAGAAGAGAGAAAGAGAGAGAGAGAGAGAGAGAGAGAGAGAGAGAGAGAGAGAAGAGAAGAGAGAGAGAGAGAGAGAGAGAGAGAGAGAGAGAGAGAGAGAGAGGTGAAATATATCAAGCAAAAGGGGTTCCTAATGCCCTGCTAAGGAGAAAACTGAAATGGTGGAGGGAGTAATAGCAAGTTATTTATGTGTAATTCTGTTTATTTCATACTGGCTCCAATGTATATCACAATCTGAATAATTTACTTATTCATTTATAGTATGAAGAGTCCCTGAGTATATGTTGCATATTCTGTTATTTTTTTTGTTTTGTTTTTTAAAGAAAAAACATACATTTATGGAAAAAATATGGATTTATAGCGTTTTGAAAAAAAATAAAATTAACTTTGAATTTATAATCAACAATATTGTTGTTTGATTTAATAATCATTATTCAACATGTTCAGATTGAGCAAAAAATCCATTATAACAGCATAAATTGAATATTCACAAAATGTGTGGGTCTAGGTAAAAAATGTACTTTTTCTGAAAACTATTGAAATGGATTTATAGCGTTTTGGAAAAGAGCTCTTCATATATATATATATATATATATATATATATATATATATCTCTGCAGTGGTCGGCAGGCCACACTCTCGGGTTGGATGCGGGTACCAATCTGACCGCTCGGTCTCTAAATCATTGCTGATGTTTGGTTAATTTATAATGTTGATAACACAGTGAAGGGACTCACAGTGCACTACAAGCTATACATTTTTATGAACTTGTTTTCCCTGGGTTCAAACCCATGACCTTTTGCGCTGCAAACGCAATGCTCTACCACTGAGCTATACAGGAGCACAGGGTACCAATCTGGGCTGCGTTTCCTAAAAGCATCGTTAGCCAACTATTCTCGTAAGTTATGTCATTACTCATGAAGGTAAAGGATTTGGAAACCATAGTTCAAACGAACATTCGCAAGCTGCATCGCAAATTTGTGTGGTTTGAACGACAGCTCTTCACCTGACGTTAGAAGCATAGTTCCTTGTTATTATCATATGTAGTTGATCATGTTTTTGAACAAAATAAGCAAAAAACATGTAGTACAGTCTATAACCATCATTCTAAATATATACAAATTTTATTCTATGCTTTTAAGTTTGTAAATGAGCTTTAAGACCCTGGGGAATCCCTGAGAGGAGTGACATAAGATTGAACTTGCACATGAATGAAATATTTTGAAAGTAAACAACAGATAACTAAATCTCGATAACAAAATCAATCTTCCGATACAATATACAGTGGGTATAGAAAAGAATCACCCCCCTTTAAAATAATCACATTTTGTTGCTTTGCAGCCTGAATTGAAGACAGACAAAAACGATTTTTGTTTTATTCAGCTGTATTTACAACTTATAACATCCAAGTGAAAGATATAATACCAACTTGTCAGGAATAAAAAATACAGTTGGAAAAAGGATCACCCCCCTCCTAAAAATGACTTGTAAACCCAACCAGGTGAAGTTAAATCACCTTCTCAATAGCACACAAAGCCAATTGACTTTCGACTGTGATCAGCTGTGGTCATTTTGATTAACTCAGCATGAAACAAGCTTTTCCTGAAGCATTTCAGTCCTTGGTAGTGCAACTGAAGAAAACAATCAACTATGGGTGGCAAGGCATTGTCAAAAGATCTCCGGGATAAAGTGGTGGAGAGCCACAAGTCAGGAGATGGATACAAAAACATCTCAAAGGCTTTATCAGTGCCTAGAAGTACAGTGAAGTCTATTATTAAGAAGTGGAAGGTATTTGGTACAACACAGACCCTCCCTGCATCAGGACATTGCTCCAAACTGGATGAAAGAGCCAGGAGGAAACTGGTCAGAGAGGCTACCAAGAGGCCAACAGCAACTCTGAAGCAGTTGCAGGAATTCATGACAAAGACTGGTCATTGTGTGCATGTGACAACAATGTGGCTTGTATGGGAGGGTTGCAAGAAAAAAGCCATTCCTCAAGATAGGCCAAATGCAGTCACGACTGAGCTTTGCCAAAACGCACCTTGAAGATTCTAAGGCCACGTGGAAAAAGGTGCTATGGTCAGAAGAGACTAAAATTGAATTATTTGGCCTCAACGCCAAACGATATGTCTGGCGAAAATCCAATACAGTAAAGTAAAGCATGGAGGTGGTAATATCATGTTATGGGGTTGTTTCTCTGCAGCAGGGACTGGAGAACTTGTCAGGATAGAAGGAAAAATGGATGGGGCAAAATACCGTCAAATTCTTGAGGAAAATCTGCTGCTCTCTGCCAGAAAGTTGTCAATGGGAAAGAAGATTTACCTTCCAACATGACAATGACCCAAAGCACACAGCAAAACTTACCACACAGTGGTTGAAGGACAAAAAGGTGAATGTCCTTGCATGGCCTAGTCAGAGCCCAGACTTAAACCCCATTGAAAATTTGTGGAATGACTTGAAGACAGCAGTCCACAAACGGTCACCATCAAATTGAACTGAATTGGAGCGGTTCTGCAAAGAAGAGTGGTCAAATATTGCAACGTCTAGATGCGCAAAGTTAGTAGAGACATATCCCAACAGACTAAAGGCTGTAATTAAAGCAAAAGGTGGCTCAACAAAATACTGAAACAAGGGGGTGATTCTTTTTCCAACTCAGTGATTATGTTTTTTTTATTATTTAATTTTTTCTGATATGTTGGATTTAAATCTTTCACTTGGATGATATAAGTTACACTGAGTAAATACAGCTGAATGAAACAAAAAATGTGTCTGTCTTCAATTCAGGCTGCAAAGCAACAAAATGGGATTATTTTAAAGGGGGGTGATTCTTTTCTATACCCACTGTATTTGTTGCCCTGAAATACATTTTGAAATATACGTTAATATATCGTCGCAGTCCAATAAAACCACGTATGACCATTTTGGTCAAATGTGGATTATATCATTACACTGGCAAGAATATGGTTACATGTAAAGATGCCGTACCAAGTATGATAACGCTACATTCAACTGCTTTTGAAATACAGTGTTTTTTTTTCACTTCCTGAAAAGTAACCATTTTGGACATACATGAGTTTCATCGGGCAGCGACGATATGAAGGTTTAAGGGACACACCCACTTTTTTTGAAAATAGACTAATTTTCCAGCTCCCCTCGAGTTAAACCTGGTGTAGGCAAGTTCGTTCCTACAGAGCAGCAGTCCTGCAGAGTTTAGTTCCAACCCTAATCAAACACACCTGAACAAGCTAATCAATGTCTTTAGGATTTAGACATCAGGGCTGCGTTCAGCCCCGACAAAACGTTGCACAACGTTTATTAAACTGAAACAGTGATGCATTGAACACCCTGTTGTGATGACGCAAGAGTTGCAACTACGGTAGCTGAGAGGCCATTCTTTGTGTTCTTTTTTAAATGTTTCTGAAGCCTGATGAAATCGTTATAAATGTGTGTTTAATACTGTAAAATACCCTCGATGTTACAGTCACTGACCTTGCCGTCCAGAATGAAAGACAACATTCCAACTTGAACCCATTGAGAGAGCTGTCTCTTTACTATCGCGTGGTTTTATACATCTTGCCGCTGATTGGGCTGACATTTCTGACACACCCACCAAACAAGAGAAAACGCTTCTAAAACCTGTTGCGTTCCGTTGCACACCGTTTCAAGGAAACATGTCGTTCAACCCGGAAACCGTAGCAAAACGTTGTGCACCGGTGTGAGATTGAACGTGCCCCAGGTTAGATTATCAGTGCTTAGGCTAAAATATGCAGGACTGCGGCTCTCTAGGACCGAACTTGCCTGCCCCTGAGTTAAACATTTGATTTTTACTGTTTTGGAATCCATTCAGCTGGTCTCCGGGTCTGGCGGTACCACTTTTAGCATAGCTTAGCATAATCCATTGAATCTGATTAGACCAATAGCATCGCACTCAAAAATGACAAAAGAGATTAAATATTATTAAAACTTGACTCTTCTGTAGTTACATCGTGTACTAAGACCGACAGAAAATTTAAAATTGCCATTTTCTAGGCTGATATGGCTAGGAACTATACTTCCATTTTAGCTCTATGTTGCAAAGAAAGTCTTAGAAGATGAATAGATATAATCTTGTCAAATTATTATAAAGCAATTATGGTCCAAACTTGAAAGAAAGATATAGACATTATTTTAATGTTAAAGGATAATTCCGGTATTTAACACTTTGAGTCTCATTTCTGGTTTGTTTTGGGTGAACTACAGTGATGGACACTGAAATTTTGACAATGGGTCGTGTCTTGACTTTTTGACTCGTTTAGAAGCGTCTCTTGACTGCTTCAGAATGGAAGTCAATGACCATGCACAAACATGTCATAAAAACAACACTTAACGTTCATTTTCAAAACCGTGCTACTCACCGAGTGGTTTGTGGTGTTCGTTGATGATTAAAAACAAGTTGTGTAGCGAAATACAGTTTCTGTCGTGTTTTATTTGGCATTTTGTAAAATTCCATCGACTTCTCTTGGAAGACTCATTGCTCGCTGATATATCACTCCGCCGCCGGGAAACAGAAAAGGGTCTGTTTACATGTGATTGTAGTTTTTTCGCTCGGTTTCTCTCAGAAGAAATTTTTCCCATATTTGATGGCACAGTGACCAGCTTTAGGTTTGAAGTTGAGCTCGATTGTGACTGTCTATAGGCTAGACACCGAGCGTACTTGTATGGCAAAGTGGTTGTCGCCATCAAGTGGTCGGGAGTGTGCTAACGCTTCAGACTCAAATATAGAGCGGAAGTATATACGCGGTTGTGAGGTATCTGAAAAAATAGTTCCACTATAGCAAATAACTATTGAAATCATACATTGCGCCAATATATTTTTTTTTAATCATCAACGAATACGAGTGTCAGAGTAGTACAGTTTTGAAAATGAACGTTAAATGTTGTTTTAATGACATGTTTGTGTATGGTCATTAACTTCCATTCTGAAGCAGTCAAGAGACGCTTCTAAACGAGTCAAAAAGTCAAGACACGACCCATTGTCAAAATTTCACTGTAGTCAAAACAAACCAGAAATGAGACTCAAAGTGTTAAATACCGGAATTATCCTTTAATAAAGGAGTATTATTAAAACAAAATACTTATATTACTTTTGTTATGCTTGTGTTACAGTACATATTTAAAAAAATATTTGTCCAAAGTGATTTACAGTGCATTAGAAGGTTTGTATATTTTATAAGCATGTGTGTTTGAAAATAATGTTTCATCCATGAATTTTACATAAATTTGATCGTCATTAAATCCATTTCCATGTAAAATGTAATAGCCAACACTACGATGGTCATTGATCCTTGTTAAGAGACGCAAGGGCGTAGGTTTGATTCTGGCATTGGTGGGGACATAAATAAAATGGTTGCATTGCAAAAACTGTTTATCACCGTTTACTTGACACAAACAACAGACAACTCATATGCACTTTACTCAGTAACATCTGACTCGCCACCCCCGGCCATCCCAAATTTATAAAACAATTCGTTATGTCCTAGAGCCTAATAAACAGTAACTGTTTAAGTCTTTGTCAAAAAAAAAAAGAAAATCACATTGTAAGATATAACCATATTTACTTTATAACAATGAAGAATATGCAATTAATATTTAATTCTTAATTTAATTTTGCCAAAAAATCCCAGTGTTAAAGTTGGTATGTATATCATGCTGTTTCCTGAACAACGTTTATTAACGTTTCTGTAGTTCACATTAAATCTTCTTTTCATTAACAGACAGTTAATCAGTGTGAAAAAAATAATTTTAAGTTTAAAATGCAACCTTACATTATGTCTACATCTGTGCAAGTAATGACCACAGTGCAGTAATGTAAAGTATTCAGCAATCATGACATGAATTCATGTTTTTACCATGTTGGGGTTATTTTCTTTCATGGATTAGGGGACCCCCTAAATAACCTTGATACCCCATTTATAAAAGGTTGACAAAAGTTTGCAACTCCTCAGGTTAACATGGGATTGTCGTGTATTGGTGAAAACACTGTCCTTGAATCATTATGTGACACAACTTGTTCCGTATTTTGTGCATGAAACAGTTACAGTGGGTATAATAATACTTTCTTCCTCACTTACCTGTAGCCCGAATAATCACGCGCGTCTTGTTGAGTGAACTTTGGCGCGTTGTACAAAGTGAAACCATCCTATCATACGTAGCGAGTAAAGACAAGCCCATAAAGTGATGTGATTTAGAGAGGTGGGACTCAAGAAATGCTAATCCAATCATATTAGCAATGTGATCAGAGAGGCGGGACTAAAGAAATGCAAAGCCAATCATATTAGCGATGTGAGTTACGGAGGCGGGCATTGCAGAGAACGAAAGCTGTTAACCGTTTGTGTACCACATAGAGCGTCATTTTTACAGAACGGGATTGCAAAAGATTTCTAGTCTCATTTAAATGATTTCCTGAAAAAAATATAATAAGTAAAAAATAGAAAACACAAGAATAAGAAGGACATTAGTGGTTATATATAAATACAGATGAATTGTTTGGTCGAAATTATTGCTAGGGACAATTCAGTCTTCCCTGAATATTGCTAGGGACATGTCCCTAGCGTCCCACCCTAAATCTACGCCCATGAAGAGACGACTCAGGTAACAGGTTTCAGGATATTAGTTTTAATATAACACTGCATGCGTGTCCTTACATTCCGGGCATTGATAGAAAATTGTGCACAGGTTGCTTTGAACGCTTTTTAATAAGAAGATCTCAGCTGTATCTTAGTTTCAACAGCCTATTTCTAAAGCTAAGAAAAAAGTACAATTACAAACCAAAGCTTTCACCCAATTATGTTTTGGCTAGATACAATCTAACACAAAGGATGTCTGCAAAAAATCCATACCAGGCTGAACATATATTGAGGGGAACATAAACAGCCGAAAAAGAAATTGCATGTGTATCACAATATTGAATCTGTGAACCTACTGCTACTAAAACTTATAAAAACCAATATATTCAAAGTGTACTTTATTTAACAAAAACAGGAGCATTAAACAACAACAAGTGGCCCTCGCTTTATATTGTTCACAAAATTTGTCCCATGGTGAAAACTAATTAAAGAACCTTACACTGTACAGTGCAACTGAATAGGATGTGGATGATGCAGTAAAGCTATAATCATCTTGGCCTACTTCATATTCCTGTGACTGTACAACTTCGCTCTACCAATGCAATCTCTTTGCCAACCCGAATTGGCTCTTAAAAATCCCATCATTGCCCCTCACATGAGCCTCATTTGATGAATAACCAATGACGAATAATCGATGTACACAAATGTATGTATGTATATATATATATTTTTTTTATGGAATTCAGTTCATGTAGAAACAACATTAATTGCACCATTCATTTAAGTCATTCAAGTCATTAAGAATAATTATAAGACTAAGGTGCAATCTATAATGCACCTAATTTGCATAAGAAACAAGACACTTACAGTAGTTTAATACTCATAGCAGCACTATTTCAGCCCATTTGATGTCTGCTTAACATAGACTTTGGTCAATTAGTGAAAAGACGCCCCTTTGATCTTAAGTACAGTTTTGACACAGTTTAAAGACTCCTGATTCAGTTGAAGCTTTCAACACTTCATGACCTATGAAAACTCAAGACACGGCTAGATTATCATACTCTCCGACCATGTGTAGTAACATACCAGTGTGAGAAATGATCCTCTTTACACTATTCTCTCTACTTCTACCACCAGCTGGCTGCTAATATACAGCGGGAGAACTGTGCCGCTCATGTCGGCCTCCCCGCTGTCACTGTAATGCAGATGCCTAGGGCTGAGGAGAACAGCAGGTTATCCATCAGAGAGGTCCCACAGATTATGTTAACTCTCTGTAGCACATTATTGGTTGAGATCCGACGGTGTGCAACTAATGAAACTGGATCTAGCTCTTGTTTGCTTTCATCTGTGGCTCTGTTAACTGGTGGTAGACAGTAATCACCTGTTGTTAGCTCTGTAAATAATGTAAGGCAGAATGATGTAAGCCTTTTTTCCTCTAGAGGCGCAGTTTCGACCTTCTCTTGGCATTAAGCGTTAATGCAAGCAAGATTTTGTTTTTGTTTGACGTGGAGTACAAACAGGATAAACCATTACTCTTCCCGTGATGCATATTTTAAAGCTTGCGTCTCCGTTACAAAGAGCATCTTAATGCAGACATTAACATTTGAACCTTATGAAGTAATTGCATACAACATCAGTTCGTAGGGATGTAAAATGCAAGACGAATGAGAAATTTATGGTGGAAGGTTTACTGTATGCTAAGGTTGAAGAGCTTGTCAATATACCATAAAAAACAAAATGATCTCACGGAAAGTCAGTCACAAAAACTTTGATTAATTTATTCCTGTCCATGGCACAAATTCAGCTTTTTTCGTGTCTTGAGCACAAATATCTTTTTTGACATTTTTTTGGTGTCCTTTTTTCCCCGCTATTTCTAAATCATTGTTGCTTGGGTTTGGGGTTAGATGTGGGGTTTGGCTGTACTTGTATGTATGGGTTTCTAAATGTTTTTCTTCTGCTTTAAAACTATACTTGCTTGGAGTTGGGGTTAGAGGTTGTGCACACCAAAACTTTTAAACGCCTGGAGGACACCGATTGTCAGCTGTTTTTTCAGTTGAGCGCCAGCTTTCTTTATCCGAGCGCTTTGGTAGGTGTGATACTTGAGCTGTTAGCCGGCTGGTTGTTGTGATACTTGTCCCCCCCCCCTCCACTGTGATTGGATGGCCGTTTGAGAACTGACATTAACGAGCGGAGCTTTTCGCCCAAAGTTTAATCTCTTTCGATGCTCAGCGTCGAAAAAACGCTAGATGCTGGCTTATTTGGAAACAACTGAAAACATGTGCCGGCCGCGGGCGTAAAAGCTTTGGTGTGCACGCCCCTTTAGTTTTGGGTTTGGGTTAGGATGTCTAAAAATGTAACGGAAAGTGATTCCAACCCCTAGAGAAAATGGGAAGAAAATGGAAAAAAAAACATGGGAAGAAAATGGAAAAAAAACAATGAGAAAACAATACATAAAATTAAACGGAAAAAGAAAGTCATGCAACGGACACGAAAAACTTTTTGAAGAAATTTGTGCGAGTGACATGAAAAAGGCAGTCGTGGTCAAGGCACAAAAAAGCTGAATTTCATGCTGTGAACACAAATAAATTAATAAAAATTTTCATGACTATAACACGACTTTCAGTGAGATCAGTCTGTAAAAAAAAAAGAGTACTTGGGTTTGTCAAATCCTAGAGCATGTATATTTAATAATGAATTTGCAAAAATATTATGCAGATGCAATAACATAAAGTCTGAGATCCATTTAAATTCACCATGACCTTTTCAGGTTGGTTTTTACACATACCTGTATTCTCTCCTGAATTTACAAATGCATCAACTGGCATTGCTTGTTCAGACCACCAGCGACTTTCTCGCTGTGTGTCACCCATCTCTAAGGTCGTTGGGAGGCTTTTCTTTTCTGGTTGTCATAAACAAATGAGTACCGTCCACTACAGTACCTCACGAAAGACAGATAATGTGAACTCCACTGCTTCACTCTCATTGGTAGTCTCTTCCAAAAGTCGCTCATCATTTGGACATTTCACTTTTTTAAGATGTCAAATAAATCTTTGGTGTCCCCAGTGTACGTATGTGAGGTTTCAGCTCAAAATGCCATACAGATAATTTATTATAGCATTTTAAAATTGCCACTTTGTAGGTGTAAGCAAAATGTGTCGTTTTGGGTGTGTCCTTTAACATGCAAATGAGCTGATCTCTGCACTAAATGGCATTATCCCTTTCTGACATCACAAGGGAGCCAAATGTCAATGACCTATTTTTTCACATGCTTACAGAGAATGGTTTACCAAAACTATGTTGCTGTGTTGATCTTTTTCACATTTGCTAGGGTTGATAGAAGCACTGGAGACCCAATTATAGGACTCAAACATGGAAAAAGTCTCATTTTCATGATATTTCCCCTTTAAACCAGAGTTGTTTACTCAAGTTTCCACAGTGCAAAGACATGAAATTTAGGTGAATTATCCTTCCCCAACTTGTGTATGGAATAACTTGTATGTAGATTAACCGGTTTTTGCCATGAGTATAGCCATATATGCTGGGATGTCGTTGATAAATAAATAAAAGCATCAACTGTGTGCTGATATTAAAATTGCAATTCATATTGCGAAGGGTTTATCCATTGACTTTTACTTATTAATTTTGATATCACAAGTTATATAACAAGTCTAAGCATTTCTGGGATTCCTTGTTTAAAAGCTTCATTGACCTCACAGCGCTCATAGGGCAGTCTCACAGTTTGGCTTCATCTCTGCAGAGAATAAATTGATTTGAAAATGAAGATAAATGGCAAAGGAGTCCGGTTTGATTGTTACTATTGATTTTTTCCCGTAATGTTTATTTTTTTTCAACTGTAAATGGAAAAATGGGTATTCTTGTAAGAGAGGGAGACAATCTTTACTTAAAAGAGCAGGGCCCATAATCTCAGGGGTAAGGATGAGAAAACATGACTTAAATTTCATCGTCGTCATCGGTCTTATACTGTAGTGGAGCTTTGGTTCTTTGCTCAGAAGAAAACTATTCAATTTGCACTTTTCAACACACCAGGGTGGTAAGACGGGCTTGGTGTTTTCGACGAAAGCAAATTATCTTTTGAGGAAATAACCCTGTGATGTTTTCCCCAAGCAGGCTCTGATTCGAACTGTCGGCCCCAGAGATGGGCTCCCTGATTCTCCCGTAGGCCTTCCTCTCCCTATCCCGAATATCCAGAAAACCATTTCTCTATTGTTTCTAGCCATGCTTTCAAACCAAAAGTCTGTCATTGTCAGGTAAATATGCCCTTACCCCACTAACAACCTGCATCACGCCTACGAATCTGCTAAAATAACAGCTGCTTCTTTGACACGAGAACACTTTCAAGACAGATATTGTTGGACTATTAAAATGCATCTCTTTCTCCTGTATGTTTGGGGGGGATGTACATAAAAGATTTTGTAAAGTATTTTTGCAAGTATCTGAAATGTAATTATTAACCACACCACATCAATCTGGCCTGCAGATCACCTTGCATTAACTCTGCTCAGCATGAGACCTATCACACGCCAGTGTCATGAGGTTGAAAAGCTCCCAAGGGCTTCTGGGACATTGAGCTGATGGTTGTTGTGTGTGTGTGTGTGTGTGTGTGTGTGTGTGTGTGTGTGTGTGTGTGTGTGTGTGCGTGCGTGTGTATCAGTCCGGTCTTAGCACAGAGGTCATTCAAGAGAAGTGCCAAAACTCTGTCTGCATTACCCATGATGCTCTTCCGGGGAACATATCCACCAGTAATGAAATGAATAAAATGATTTATTTAGTACGTGCTCCGAGGATATTTGATATGCTTGGCTACGTTTGGCCCATAGTCTCATCATAATGAAACAGCAAGCAGCCAGAACTGCAGCAGAGACCTTCCAGTCTAAGAAGAGAGAGACAAGCCAGCGCCCCAGGCTCTGTTAGATGATGCTCCGTGTCCACATTCGCTCTCTCATTTCTCCTCATGTCAATATCCATCTGAACGCCTGGCTGGCTTTTTTGTTTGTTTCTGCATAAGAGGCAGACAATCCGGCCTTTTGTATTTTTAAGAAAATAGCATCTTTGAGATTTTTGCGCATTTATATTCTCGTAGTCTTGGGAAATGCATTGCGACTGACTGTCAGGAAAATATATTGTGGTGTGTTATTGCAGCTTCGATGCTTTTTGTTTAGGTACCAGTAAAGCACAGAATGGAATTGTCAGACCCTGACCCGGTGTCACCCAACATTTTTCTTGTTCAGCGATGTAGCGCAGATGTTGGGCAGATTTTGGGTCAGATAAGAGAGGGACTCTTTCTTACTAATGTGCTTCTGAAGCATTTCAAGGAAATATTGTAGTCTTAACACAAAGGCTAATTGAGGTCTGTATAGGGAATGAGGATACTATGAGCTTTATAATTACTAAAACATTTTAATTGAGTAACCACTAATGATTGCACCACCAGACAAGACCATTGCTTGGTGTAAAACGAATGGCATCTAAAAGGCTCTACGAGGAGGTTTTCGTGGGTTATTATAATATAATTGCAGGGACTTTGGTTTCTGAAGTCTTTTTTCAAATGGTTATTGTTTAAATGTTTTTTGTCATTTTCATGGATCACAAGAAAGGCCATAACAATAAAATATCAGTCTCAGTTCTGTTCCTGTCAAAGGTCGAGTAAGGGGCCAATCACACCAAACACGTTTTAAACACCTGAAGCGCAAAAAGGCGTGCCGCACTGCCTTTTTGTGATCAATTTAAAAAAGAACAGTGTAGCGGGGCTTTTTATATTGCTAGGCACCCACCGAGGCAGCTGTCCTGTCAATCAAATATTGAAGCGTGAGTGCCCTTTTGCTGTTAACTGTCATATTAGCAGAAAGTTTAAAAAGAGGACGCTTGCTCTGACCTTGATCAAGCGTAATAGGTGCACACACACACAGGAGACAGCCTCTTCTCTCATTTGATTGGAAAGATGCAAATAGCATAGCTCTTTCAGCGCTCCTTCAAAACGTGTTTGGTGTGATCGGCTGCTAAAAATGAAATTTTTGAATAAAACCTCTTTCTTCTTCCTCATTGGATAATTCTTCTCCCGGGGGCTCATGTGATAGCAAAGCGAATAGACAGAATAATTCTGGTAGTAGTAGTATGTCATCCGGGTACTTTTCGCCTACTGTTTTTGGAATACTATGAATTCGGACATGCTACTCACCTCGTCTACTGCCTTTAGCTTACTGTATAGTATGGAAGTAGGTGGTTTCAGATGCAACCAAGCTCTCAAAGCAAACAGACCTTATACATTTGAGTTTGTATCAGATAAAGATACAGATTTAAAAAAACAACCAATTGTTTGGAGATTGATAATCAACGTTTCTGAGTGGTAAGTATGTGTTTTTTTCAGTTTGGATCTGCAAAACATAACTGTAACGTCAATAGTAGAACTTCAGCCTAAACACTAGCATATACTGTAGCATTAACTAGCATATAGCGCTAACTTGGCATTCACAACTTTGTTTTTAGCACTGTAACACAGCAAAATCACTACTGTTAAATGTACACTGCTGGTGTTTATATGAGGACCACCAGACCTGGTGATACCCATATATACACCAGCAGTGTACATTTAACACTGGTGATTTTGCTGTGAACGTTGTAATTTAGGGTGACAATACGTGACATTCTTCCCGGACGCGTCCCGTCCATGATTTCGGTGCGTCTTCCAAAAGTCATATTTGTTGACCGCATACGGCATTCAGTTAACTCTTTCACCGCCATTGACGAGATATCTCGTCAATTGAGAGAAAACGCTTCCCGCCAATGACGAGATTTTCCGCCTTTCCACAATACCGCTATTATCCACCAGGTGGCGCCCTTCCGCAACTTTTTAAACCCGGAAGTATTGCCCTATGGCAAGCGGCTGCATGTCCGTGTCTGTCTTAAAGATCGCTCTGAATGGGATCTCTATGAAAAGTCCGTCACAAAAATGGAATTATCTCTGCTTTTTGCTCAAAATGTGGTTTTTGCAGAAACCTACCCATATTCAAAAGCTGATTACAAAAGAAGCACTGAAGGTAGGATGAAACTGTTTTTTTGTTTGAAAGCAGAGGGTCTGTTCTTTCATTTGGTATATTGTATGTTTATATATTTAAAGAAGAACATTTTCTGGAAGGCATTAAACTTTGGTGAAAATCATGAAAAACGCTGGCGCTGGCTGGCAACTTTTTTTAAAAACGCTGGCGGTGAAAGAGTTAAAAACATAAGGCATACAATCGTAGTTTCATTCTTACCTTAAAATGTAACGTTTGCTTTTCTGTAACAATAATAATAATCCTCTATGACGTATGCGCTCGACTAATACGACTTCCGGAAGACGCACCGAAATCCTGGACAGGACGTGTCCGGGAAGAATGGCACGTATGGTCACTCTATTGTAATTAATTTAATGTGTAATTTAATGTTGGAGCATCCATCTCGACTGTAATGTCACTTTTGGTGTTATGTTGAGATTGGCCTGTTTTACAGCGATCTTTTGCATGCACAAGGAGGAAGAAACAATAGTGCTTGAGGCTCACGATATGTCATTACCATGTACAGGACTTTGCATAGGTAAATACAGTTTACATTCTATGGCACCTTTAAATTAAAACCAACCATTTCTGCTTAATCATCTAAATCATTGGTCTCCAACGTGGTGCCCGTGGGTAGCCTGCACAGAGTCTGTGAGGAACCCGTCAAAGCACATTCTATTAATAGTCTCAATTGTAATATTTATTTATTACATATTTTTATATTAGCTTGGCTTGGTTGACATATGCCTACACAGTCTCACAAAATTATGTATCTATAGTAAAGTAATTTTTTATTCTTTTTTGTGATACTGTCACGAATGTCCGCATTTTTCCGTGATCGTATCACGAATTTCTGTTTATGTGTCGTTTATGTGTCATTATGTGTATATTGGTTACTCAACAGCTTTTTCCTATTTTCAAACCATTTTTGCTTCAGTTTAGGGATAAATTTGGTGTTTGCATTAGAATGTCACTTTAAGTATTGTTTTTTTACAGATTTTTTTTATATTTTCTAAATTTTAAACCATTATCTCCTGGCATTAGGGTTAGAGTTGGGTTTGGGTAAGGATTAGTGGTGCACGGGTCAGCGTTTTTTCCAACCCGCAGTATGCCCCAACCCGCCCCGCATCACTGTAACTATTTTTACAACCCGCCCCATGCCCACGACCATTAAAATAGACATACTAGGCATTTGTAATGTAAATAAAAAGAGGCTTTTTTCAGCCTAAAAGTGCTTGGAAACAGCCATTAGATTACGTCACCCTGTAAACTGGCAACAACATACGCGAATGAACCACAGAAACCAGCATGGTCATATTATTATAGAGACAGGATAATGATAAACATTTTCAACATTTACAAAGCAGCGTTTGTATTATCTATTCACAAATTCCCTACCTTAATTTCTCCCTCAGATCGTCTTTCATCTTTTAATTTTCCGTTTTTTGTTGTTGTGCCTGGCAGCGGGAGCTACTTGTTTGGTTTGGGGATATAAAGTTACGTTGCGCAAGTTACGTTGTCACGTAGACCTACGCAATTTAACCTTATCAAAGAACCGAATAAAATATGAAAATATATATTCCCAAATATTTAATATATGCTACAGGAAATCAGACGTAACATACATGTTTTTATATGTAGTTTTTAATGACCCGCCCCACAATAAAGTTATTGTACAATTTCTTTACACACCCCGACCCGCGCATCACTAGTAAGAATGTCATTTTATGTAAATCTAACCCTAAACCGAGCCGAAAATGCTAACAAATTAGGAAAAACAGTTGAGTAACCAATACGTAACAATGACACATAAACAGAAATTTGCGATACGATCACGAAAAAATGCGGAAATTTGTGACAGTATCACAAAAAAGAATACAAAAAATTATGTAACTATAAGTACGGAATTTCGTGTGACTGGGCTGTAAACATTTTAAACAATACTAAAACATATCAACAAGTAAAATAAAATATAGTCCACTCAAAACTTTTTTGTTGTACTTGTTGATTTAAAAAAAAAGTAGCCATAGCCCCCGGTCGGGCCAGTGGTTCAGGTTTTTACTTGCCCTGCCAAAATTTTTACTGGCCACAATAAAAAAGTCACATATTTAAAAATAATAATTCAAAAGTCAAATAAAATTGTATACATATACAACAGACATGTTCCAATGAAAAAATGCTCCCAACTTTTCTGCTTTACCTGTAAACTGTGCAAAATATTGCATCTTTCTTTCATCGTGTTTTACCCAAGTAAATGTCTGCTTCCAAGATGTTAAATAATATATATTTATGAAAATATATTTTAGTGACTGAGGGTGAAGCACTGGCCCGATCGGGCAAGTGACAATACTTTTTACTTGCCCGAACTTCTCTCACGCTTGCCCCGGGCCACCGGGCAGTCCTTTATGTTGAGCCCTGATTGTGGTAGCCTTTGCTCACAAAAAGGTTGAAGACCCCTGATCTAAATAATTAAATCTCTGTTATGTAACACAGCCAGTTAAAATCTCCAGAAAAATACTTTTTTAATTCATACTATCAACAGTCTGAAAAGTCTTAAGTCAGGGAAGAAACCCGATTCCGACAAATACTAAAAACATGCTTTGTTTTTAGCCTAGCTGGAGTTCTCGTGCAAATATTATAGGCTCCTGTCAACAGGGATGGTAGGACAAATAGCCTAGACTTCAACTATTACTATTACTTGTTACTCCCCGTGCTAACATTACCAGTAAAATGCATTCCATTTATTCAGCTCAGTTTGATTTACCGTAGTACAACTTTGAAGATGAAATATGCCCTGTATATATTGCAGCAATGCATTATATATGAAGAAAAATGTGCCAGGAACAAGGTATGAAAAATACTGAAATGTATTTGTTTTATCTCTTTGACGTTTTCCCTATAATGTTGTTATTTAATAAAAGGTTTGTTTAGACAGCATAGTGCTTGGCTTTCAATGTCAATCACTGATGATTACAGTGAGCTGTGATTTTCATCACATTGAACTGAAATGGCCAGGAAAATCCTGATAAACAAAACAGAGCATTTTAGCACATAATCAACTATTATCATCACCACACAGAAGTAAACATGTGAAACACATATAATATGACCTTGACGTGTATATAGGACCTATACAGTGCCAATTTGCAATGATTCAACAAAAACTTAAGGGTCCTCGTTGAAAATAATGAACCTGACAGAAGTGGCCACTTATAGTGCCCACAATTACACTGACCCTTTGCTGTGTCATCTGACACCATTATACCACATTGGAACAGTATTCCCTGCTCCATGTGTGCTGGCAAACGGATGTGGATACAGGACACACACTGGGACTATCGATGGCACATCCTTCAATACTGAAGTCAATACCGTTCTCTTGTTTGCCAACTCACTCGCATACTGTATAAAGATAAGATGGTACTGAGCAGCAAAGGTGCTGAATTATTTTTATCCGCTGTTTGACAGACTGCAAAAGGTTCAAAGTTTTACCTGAGCTACTTATGCGAGAAAAAAATGCTGTAATGCAAAATCTCCTGTAAGCGCACTATAAAAAAAGGCTGTTTTTTTTCAACCCATGCAGCACTGGAGTGAAGAGGACAAACCCAACACCTTATGTTTTCCAAAATGCTAAGTTGTTTTCAGGGGCGGACTGGCCATTGGGAGTTCCGGGAGCAATCCCGAACGGCCGGTCCATTTCAGGCCGAACCGGCCGGTGTTTTTTTTTTTTTTTAAATGCGCTACCGCACCGGTCTGACCGACCCCTCTGCCGCAGTGGAACGCTGTGTCTGTTTCAGACCGGGCCAAACCAATTCTACAAATCTTGAGGGGGGGTAAGAGCGCCCTCTCCCAACTTGGACTGATCCTCGTTTTTCCTGACATCCGATTGGCTCAAAGGCGCCGATCAAAAGAGTTTTGGTCAGGTTTGGATTCGTGTGAATACAACATAGACAAGACGGGGAAAATTGCTAAAACAAGGAAAGAAGAGAAAGAAATGGGTGGGGCCGAAAAAATAAAAATGTTGGCATAAGAGGCAGCTAAATGCGCCAAATTAACAGACCTTTTTCGCAGTCCAAAGGGCGCTGTGGCAGGAGATGCAGATGAGGAAGGACCAGCAGCATGGACAGGACAGGTGCACGATTAGTGATGCATTTATTATACACTGAAATAATTTATATTTGCATTTAAATGTAGGCATATATAAGGGATAATGTGGAGCGAGGCGGTTGTTATAGCGAATACAACTCCGACAGCCTGATCAGGACCCCACGCAAAGCGGAGCTTGAATCAGCCTGACCGGGTTGTATTCGCTATAAGAACCGCCTCGCTCTACATTATCCCGCTTATTACATTGCTACCTGCCAAATAAATCAATAATTTGAGAAAAAATATGGATTTACATCTGAACAAAACCCACAGGCCTTATAGGTTGAAAAGCTTTAATTTAACTTCTTTTGCCTTAATGCCAAAATTATTTATAAACCATTCACTTTTCTTTGGAATATATTTGTAATGAGAACAGTCATTTAGAAAATGCTAGATGGGGCAGTGGCCCAAACCAAAAATGGGACTATGGGGGGTGGTACTATTATTATGGTTTTAATAAAGTATTATAAATTTGATGTGATATATTACTAGCATCAACTTAGACTAGGGCTGCACGATTCAAGCTAAAATGTGAATCCCGATTTTTTCCATGGGAATTGAGATCCCGATTCTCTCACCCGATTCTCTTTATTTTAACAAAAACATTTATTATGCACTTAACTAAAAAATGTGCTACAGGACTTTCAGTTATAATAACGTTTCTTAAAAGTCTCTTTTTCTTATTTTAGACCCCTTAAAATTTAGAATAATTTAAAATTTGTTAGCTGTTAAATTGCACCTGTGCTTTTTGTACTATCAAACTGGCCAACCTTAAAACTTTAAAAACACTAACGTTAAACCTTAAAAAGACTAAAAGATCAACATTTTGAGGCATCAGAGAGAAACGCAGACATGTAACAATGTTCCCCTCGTGCGAAAAACCCTTTCTAATGGGGAACGCAAAGAGGCCGTTTCTCAATGTGAAGGCTGCAGCCTCTCTTGAGGTCGCATTTCTAAACTGCGCATCATAAAGACTGTCTAATTTCAGAATATTAACAATTAACGTTATAAAGATGACTAATATTTTTAGTTAATAATAAATTGTTGAAGTATGTTAATGACTTGCGAATGTAATGCTCCGTTGACTCAAATGAACCAGGCTTGATGACGTATACAGCCTGCATGCGACCTCCTGAGGTTGCAGCCTTCCGATTTAGAAACGTCCGGAGCCTGAGGTAAATAATTTCCTTGCCTTTTTTCGAAACCAATGTTGTTGCATCTTCACTTTCTCCGTCGCCACCAGGATTTTCCACAGTGACACTCGTTTATCCTCTCTTTTTTGTGAAAATTGCCGCTCCAGATCCACCAAGTAAACAACTGTGTTTAGGTCTGCCGCCTTGTTATACGTCACGCGAGTGACAGCGGAACACCGCAAATGAGATGAGAGAGAGGAGAGAAACGATCGGGTCTGATTGGTGAATGAATAGGGTTTGGTTTTACCCTGTATGAGTGTGTGTTAGCAAGTTTGACTGATATTCTTGGGTTGTTGTAATGTAAATATGTGAACACTTGAACGCAGAAACTGAATACAGGGAAATACTGTAAATGCAAGTGAATCGCCGTCATTTAAAATGAAGATCGCCCATAGGTGTCATTTACACTGGGGACGCTGGGGACATGTCCCCACCACTTTTTGAAATGGCTGATTTTGTCCCCACCACTTTTTAAAAAGCATTTGGTTAAAATGTTCTGAAAAATCAAGCAATACATGTGCGACTTAAACTGCAAAAATGAATTTCTTACTTAGTAGTTTTGTCTTGTTTTCAATAGAAATATTAAAAAATTCTTAAATCAAGATGTATTTTCTTGATGAGCAAAATGACGTAAGAAAATAAGTCTAGTTTTTAGACAAAAAATATACAATTTAAGTGAATTTGTGATTAAAACAAGCAAAAATATCTGCCAATGGGGTGAGAAAAAAAAGTAAAAATAAGATTTCTTTTTTCTTAAACACTTAATTACAGCAAAATTTTCTCTGGCAGATATTTTTGCTTGTTTTAAGCACAAATTCACTTAAATTGTATATTTTTTGTCTAAAAACTAGTTTTATTTTCTTACGTCATTTTGCTCATCAAGAAAAAGCATCTTGATTTTGATATTTCTACTGAAAACAAGACAAAAATAGTAAGTAAGAAAGTCAGATTTTCAAGAAAAAATTCTCAGTATTTTTGTCTTGTGTTCATTAAAAATATCTAAAAATTCTTAAATTAAGATGCTTTTTTTGATTAGCAAAAATCTAGTTTTTAGATCAAAAATATCAAATTTAAGTGATTTTGTGCATAAAACAAGCAAGAAAATCTGCCACTGGGGTAAGTAATTTTTTCTTGAATTTTTCTTGAATTTATTGTTTAAGAAAAATTTTCAAGATTTTTTGCTTACTCCATTGGCAGATTTTTTGCTTGTTTTATGCACAAAATCACTTACATTTGGTCTTTTTGGTCTAAAAACTAGACTTATTTTCTTAGGTCATTTTGCTCATCAAGAAAAAGCAACTTAATTTAAGAATTTGTAGATATTTTTACTAAAAACAAAAAAAATTATTAAGAAATGTACGAATGGTCAGTGTACGAATGGTTTTGTGGTCCAGGGTCACATATGTTTATCTTATCTTTTGTCCCCACCACTTTTCAACCCAAACTGACGCCCCTGAGATCGCCTATATGTATGAATCGAGATCGTGATTCTTTTTCGATTAATCGTGCAGCCCTAACTTAGACAAGTGATTATAATGGGAAATAATAAGAATTAAAGTGTGACAATCTGCTAAATATTCAATATGATTTACCTGCTGGCTTGATGGAGCTTTGAATCCATGTTTGCAATGTTGAACTGCTGCTAAAAGCCTCTCTTTCCGTTCTCTGTCGTTATTTTGTGAAGGCATTGGTGTTTTTTGTATTTTTTGTCTACAAAGTGTGCCAACAACAGCAAATTTAGTGTTTATATTAACTTAGATCTGATCGGGAACATTAAATCGATAAGACAAGCATTGTAACGTTAATAAGAATGTGTATTTTGTTGTTGTTTGCTTGCTAAGTTGTTAGCACTTTTAGAACACTGACAGCAAATCATTACCGGAAGAATTACATAAACATACTTACAAATTACTAATTCTGCGGTTTAACAACTGATATAATGTAATGAATCTACCTGTTAATGCAACGAACTTTGGAAACAGTCGTCTTCGCTCTCCAGGCAGAGAGTGGACACAGAGATGCTGCGGAGCAGGCGAGAAAACACGAAGTGGATTACCAGAATCGTTGGATCTTTAGCGGAGCGGTAACAATAAAACGGCAAGATTTTTGGGCACCGTGTTTACTCTATGTTCCGCATTTTGCTGCTTTCCGCAAGTCTCTAATATTAAAAAACGAACTAGACACCCGCCTAAAAGGGTTTTTAAAATATTTATTTAATATTTAATAAAACTGTATAAATCATCATGCGGGCCGGATGTTTGACACCCCTGTAATAGACCCTTTTACAGCCCACTTGATCAAATAGCCTGCGCGCGCATTTTGGCAACAGAAGTGGTGTTGTTCCCCAGTGCTTCTAACGTGTTAGCAACTCAGTAAGTTTATCAAAACAGTTTCCCAGTGTCAAAATGTCTGGTAATTGCGTTTGACTGTACTAATAATATACTATACATGTATCTGGACACTTTATATTTGGCCATCTGCTAACGTCTTCTGTTCACTCCACTATAGTACACGGATCTGGGAGCTGTGTTGAAAAAGTTGATAAAGTCAACTTTTAAAATTAACTTTCTCTGTCTGTGTTGCTTCATTGCTGATTCTTGCCATACTTCCATTGCCAACATGCGCGTGCATACGTTTCCACGTCATCATTGTGTTAACAGTAAAATGGTCTAAGGAATCCCTGTATGTTTTTATATTAGCTGTTAAGGTCAGTGATGGAGAGAGACAGGTTGATGATGACCCCTGCAGTCATATTGATGAGGAGGAGGAAGGAAAGCAGAACAAGAGGAGGAGGAGAATGGAACCAGTACAAAAATGGTGATAGGTACAGGGGCAGTGTGCAGGGCTGGGTAGACAATCATATTACCCTGCTGGAAAAAGCAGCATACCAGCAAGACCAGCATATGTTGCATATGACCACCAGTTAAACCAGCATCAAAACAGCATATACCAGCATAATTCCCATGCTGGTTTGATGCAGTTTTTTTCAGCAGGGTAGGCATATCAATCAATCAATCAATCAATCAAAGCTTTATTAAGGACACACAAATAGAAAAATACAGCACAATATTACATATTTACATATAGGATAAAATGCACATACTATATTATAACCTGACTAAAGCACAGATTGAATTAAAAAAAGGAATTATTCTTAGTCATATTTATTACTGATGTTCTTCTCATGCATATGTAGCTGTACAATCAGTGAGCAGAGGCAGGGTCCAGCACAGGGGAAGCGGAGCCAGGGAGAGTTGAAAGTGAGTATGTACACACACAATCTCTATTTTATGGGACTGTATTGTAGTTTTTGATTATCTGAGTGGGTATGTGTGAGTATTTGTAACAATTAAATCACTCCAACTGACTGTACACATGACATGCTGGTAGTTAGCAGTATACTGTGACTTATGTGTTCGAGATTAGGTTTTGCTGACCTGGTTGTGTTAAGTGCAGTGGTGACTTGCTTATACAACCTGAGGAGGCAGGTGTTATCCTAAAGTTTCTTTAAGGTCTTCAGCATAGTCTGATTCTCTTCATACCATAAAAACACTACTAGAATTAAAATAACTGCAAACTCGTGCACCAAGGGCACTCGCATAAAAGGCCTCTCCATCTTAAAGTCCCGGGCTGAATTTCAGTCCCAGTACGTCCCTGGTTGTTTTAACCCATTGTTGGGTCAAATATAAACAGTGTATAATATTTTCAGATGTGATTTGGTGCACAAAAAAATAATGAATAATTGGCATATCAGCTTGTAGTGTGTTACACAGTATAAGCTATGCAGTAAGTTATCCAGTATAAGAATCCAGTTCCTAGTGAGTGATTTTGGGGGTAAAACTGGGCCCTTTGCTGTGACAGTTTGATGGCTGGGCATTGAAAAATGGAAGCACCATGCCCTGTTCCCAGACTGCCGCTTTCATTTCTCCAGGGTCAAAGCAGCAATTTTTAAAACCGTCGCTTTATTTACAGTACAGTTGCAGAAGTTAAAGACGGTGTGAGAAATCTGCTGGTCTGTCTATCAGACAAATAAGAGCACAGGCCGGCTCGAGCTGATAGAGGCGACGCAAAATTGTTTTCTCTCTACTTCTCTTCACTTTACCCTTTACAGCTCCAACAAAATACAATACACCATTTCTTCATTTCATTTATCGTATTAACTGTATAAAAGTGTGGTTTAGCTCACCTATGATATAACTTGGCAAACTGGAGCTGAATATTTGTAACAGTGGCTTTTTTACTCGCTAAGTGGCTCTGTGGACATGAACTGTTTCATGAGTGTTAATAAAGTGTAGAGCCATCCTGTGGGCGTTGATTGTTTTGTGTTAGACGATTATTCAGACATTCAGAGAGTTTTGTGTTTCATTCTAAAGGGCTTGATGCCAGATTAAAAGCAGTGATGTCGATGTGCAGAGTTTGTGCGTGCGTGAGCAAAGCCAGCGCTTCCCTTGTTCATTAGGGAAGAACAACAGAATATACATCAACCTGACACAAACAGAAGCTTTATGTTGTGCCATAATTATTCATATCCTGACAGAGTCTCACATCTAATGAGCAATCCGAGATTGTAAATAGCCGATCATGAAATGCTTCTCAAATATCCATATTGCAAAAATATATCATAAATGTCAAATAAATATAAGTAAAGTTTCTCTTCAAACTTCATGTTACCTGTTTTGGGGGATGAGAATTTAGCTTTTGTCCAATGCTAGTTCTGTGATGTCACATTGGTGCATATAAAAGAGGAAATTTAACCTATTGTTTATCAGATTTAATTACTCTAGAATGCTTGATTCTGATTGGTCAGTGTTGACATCCACCTAAAACTAAAACACAGCCTGATCCAGGCACTGCAAGTTATCTTGATAGCTATAGTTAAATACAAATAAATGTAATAAAATATGCATGATAAAAGTGACACTTTGTAGTTTTTCAAACTTCATAATATATTTTCAAGACCCTTGTGATGGTACATCGACTTAAAATAGGTTGAATGACATGTCCCCCCTAGCCTGAAGGGGTCTGTATTGCTTTTACTCGTACTTTTAAACTTGGGGTTTCGTGTAGTAACCAGAGCACAAAACAAAAAACTACAAAAATCGGCTTTACGGCATACGTCACTTCCTCAAATTCGGACGTGAGAGCGCAACTATTTATTTTCCTGATGTTTCTGTCATGGCTGGAGCAGCAACTAAGAAAAAGAAACCCAAGGTTTTGTCGGAGGAGACCAGAAAGAGAAAAGGGGAGAGTGACAGAATAAAAAGAAGGACAAGGATCAATATTGGGCCAGCGTTCGCTCGCTGGTGTGAACTAAAAAAGGAGGAGGGTTTCTGACCGATGATGACTTGGCCCTCATGCTTTTGTACTAGTAAGTAATGTTATATTGCTTGCATATATAAGTCCTGTCTGGCACCCGAACACTATTTTTTATGTGAATTTTACTGGAGGCTACTTGGAGAGTTTAGAGAGAGACTTATATCACGTGACATTGTGGCGCCATGGTGGCATCATGGACCTACGACACGGTTGATTCAGGTTTGATTCTCCTTTAGGGCAATTTTTTTTAAACATAAACTTTAACCAAGCGAACTCCATTACAACTGGCTTGTAAACGTGAGCTACGCGATTTTTTTTGTCGTTTGATGAAAATAAAACCCATGAAATTATATTATATGACACATGACATGCTGGAAGGCACACTTTGTGACCTAAAGAGTTGTCTTCTTTTCCTTTGCGACAGTGCTGCGGCGCTTGTGGCCTCTAGGGGCGAAAGACATGAAAAATACATCCCCCTAGTGGCCAAAAGGTACATGGTGTGCCATTAATTACATACAATTTTATTTACAAATCACCAAACCAAATCCATGTTTATCTTGTTTGAACTTTAAACTTGTTTAAATGTGTTTTGACTTAAAGACAAATTTTTTATCCATGTGATTTGCATTTCTTACAAAAAGTTAATAAAATACATTAAATCAATACTTCATGCCTATAGGAGCTCAGATGCAAAAGCTGCTAAACGTGACCTCCGTCAAATGAAATATGATATTAACCGCATTGCTCTGGGCACGAATAATACGTTTAATAAATACTTTCGCTTCAAATCTGCTTAATCCCGGCCTTAGGCCATTTAGAAATGCAGGTTTGTGGGCAGAATCCATTAAGAGTCCAATAAAAAATGCTCATTTACAAGAAAAAATATCAGACGCACTCAAAGTCTTTTTACACTTGAAATAGTTAATTTTAAACCTCAGGATAATGGATTCCTGGGTTATTTGTTTCACATTTCGCATTGTTTATAATTAACCAAGGGTTAAGAGATAAGTCGGTGTATTCATAATCTGACGTTGGGCATTCCTAAACCCTAGGTTAACGTTTTCATTTGCATATTTGCAGTGTCATAAGTCACGACTGGATAAAACTCAATGTTAAACTGACTGAATTACTATAGCGAGCTGTCGCTTTAAATAAACACTTGTCCCAAACAGGTCACAATGTAAACCTCTCTTGGCTGTTTTAAGCCTCCTGGGATGTCATTTTAACTTCAATTGCAAGTGTTTCCAGTACACAGATGGTGATATGAGGTACATGCTGTTCAGTTTCTGATTGGCTGTCCTTTGCTACGCATGGAGTCATCATTCTAACGCTGCTTCATTTCACACTGCATGTGTTTGGCACCGCAATGTGGGGTTAACCCTGCTTAAGAGAATGGTTTTATAAACATAGGGATAAACCCGCTTCTAAATTACAAATTTGAAACGCTCCTTTGGGTTAAAAGCGGGATTTAGAACGAAGATAACCCAGGGGTTAAGCGCAGTGTGAAAGCCCATAGAGGGTTTTTCATCTGAGCTCTTTATATGGCAAGTTGCTATGTAATAAATGGGATAACATACAGGCAGCCGGTTGTTATCGCAAACAAAATCTTTCAGTGTGATACAAGACCCCTCCGCTTCACGTCCGTGTCCTGATTTGTTCTGCGATAACAACCAGCACGCTACACCATTTGAAAATCAAAGCATTACTTTATTTTGCCTTTTAAATCAAAGTAAACAAAAATTGTTAATTAAATAAATAAATAATTACAGCACGATTTTAATGTAATATGATTATTAAAGTCTTATATAGTATGGATCTATTCATTCGTGTCAAATGTCAATGACCGTCTTGATTCTACACTGTAATCATAGAAACAAGAATCTGCATTTAGCCATAATAGCATAACAACAATCATAAGTAATTGTAATGTGTACTGATCAATCAAAATATTTCACATTTAAGAATTTGCATAGAAAATGTACATTGTTCCCTCGCCTGCAAAATTATAGTAAATGCATGGCACACAGCCAGTAAATGTCAGCCTAGCGTTGTGAAATACAGCATGATATTTTTGTCCAAAATGCCTGATTGTGGGCGTCAATGCCTCGGCTGGTCTAACTGCACCTGAGAGAGAGACTGCGACTAAATTGTAATAGAGAGACTCATGAGGAGACTGAAGAATGGATTTTGTTGTCGGCAAGCGCCAGGATTAACTGGCCAGCTTAGGCAGACAGAATGATTGACACAAATCTGAAGACAATTCCCCGGGGTGAATCTTTGAAGGAGCGTGGAAGCAGAGGAGAGAACAGTGTTTACCGTATTGTGCGGCACGATGGATTTACGTGTTCGAGAAAGAACCGAAAAGCCATATAGTGGAATGAGATGCACATCCAGTCATGCCTCACAGACAGCCTGCCAACAATCATACGAGCCTCGACACTAAAGCCTAAAGCTCCTTGCATGCAGGGCTTGTGCAGATTCAGCAAAGGCTGTCTTGGAACCGATACAGTCCGGTCATTTCTATTGGTGATCCGGAACAGGGTGCGGTAATGGGAGACAGGTGCGTTGAAGAAATTGCCTTTACGATGAGTTGTTGAGCTCAAACTAAGGTCTCCGTTCAAAGTGACCATTAAAGAACTCATTCCACTCCTGAGTTTATATCTGGTCCCACATTATTAACTAAATAAATCCTCTGTAGTCGGTAAAAGTGCGGCTGAACCCAGATGCAAAACAAGCTTCTCTGAGTAACGGCCAGCACGTACCCAATAGGAATAAAGAACCGGTATCTCAGTCTAAGATTTTATTGGCTGTAAAATGAAGCCGTATGGAGGCCCGGTTAATCACATGTTACGATGAACATTTGTACAGAATGATTTGTGATGTGTGTTGCGACACGTTTCCTCGGAAAAAAGTCAATTTTCGAATTAAAGCCCTGATTCTTAAGAACAGCTTGATGGGAAATAAAAGATAGCAGCGTATAAGATGACACAAACAGCAGTAGGGAGCCTCAGGAGAACTAAGGCCGCCCCTCCCTCCGGATGCCGCAAATCCAGCCCCGACGTCTCCGAGATTCAGTCCGAGCACATAAAAATGTCTTGGACTGCAACCACATTAAAAGGGATAAAGGGGATAGATATTAGACTCATAAAAAGTCTGAACCACCAAGTAGCACCAGGCAGGAAACTTGGTGCAAACAGTGTTTTTGGCAGGCGTACGAGCAGAGGGACCAAGGGTGGGAATCTGTGCAAAATACCTCGGAGGAGGCAGAGTCAGGCATAAACAGACAGAAACAACTGTGCATCCATTGCTTACTGATGCTCACAGCGTCTCCCACAAATACTTTCACTTTGGTGCCTCAATGTTTATGGGTGCGAAACAATTAGATATGGTAGATAAACTTAAACATATCAAATGTCTGTAACAGACCTCTTGTTTGTTTGTTTGTTTGTTTGTTCCACCTCAGGAGTCTTTGGCATTCTCAGTTGTAAACAAAGATTAAAATTGATTAATGTAAAATTCGTTATAGTAGAACAACTTTCAATCCATTTATGTGTTAACACTTTAAAATAAAATCTCACTAAAACAAGCAACATTTGTTAGGTAATAAAAATAAAATGTTCATCATTTGTTTATCATTGTGCATTAACAAATGGAAACTTGGTTTTAATTTTATTAAATGTCAATTTATAATATAAAATGTTATACTCTCCAACCATACATTTTGTTCCTGAATCACAAATGCATATACAATAAGGTGTTCACGCCTTTTCAAAGCACATACTGTTGGTAAATCTGGCCCTTAGTGTATTTGTTACCATCTAAGTCAGTGTTGGCCCGAGCCTATTGGGGGCCCTAAGCAGAATTTGTTTGGGGGCCCCCCTCCCAATTTTTTTATTAAAAATAAATTAGCATTAGGTACAGAAATAAAATAAAATTAATCATAACACTGTCTTCATTGTATGACTTAAATATAATTATTATTTTTAGAGCCACAGAATTGATTTTCTCTTTGTCTTTGATCGTTTGATTAACATTAAAGACACAGACTTAAGTAGGTTAATTGAGATTACTGTCTCTTTAAGAAAAGCACGGACCTGGTTTCTGCCTAGTCTATACATAAACCTGAGACATAAACAAATGTTTTTATTGGAAAAAAAGGACTGTGAAGATCATTTTGTTTGTATGGGCCACAAGAACAGAAAGATTTCTGTTTGCCTGCTTTCTGAAACACGTCTCTCCATGTGTGCACTACTGAGGGCACTTAAACGCACGCACGCACACACAGACGGAGGACGAATAACAAACAGCGCAGCATAAAAACGTGATGTTGTTTTTCAGTGCTTTATTCCTCAAATGTATGTTGATGGACTACAGTATGTATAAACTCTCTCTAAAGTTTAAACATCAATTGTTCTGATCTCTGAAGGACATAGTGAGGATCATGCCTGACAGGAGCTGGACGGACACATACAACCGTAAGATCGTCCAGAAAGCTGCTCACTTTAGCGCCTTTTTGTGGGTTAAATTGTTGAAAATCACTTGAAATGTTAACATTTGCAAGCCTTTGAAACACGTGCAAATAATAAACTTTCCCTATAAATTAGCCTATTAATCCGCGAATCGCATGGGTGCCGAATCGTGGGTCGATCACTGATCAACTGCAATCTGTCACACCCCTAGCTGCTTAAATCATGCAAACATACCTTTACCTTGCTGTTTTTTTCTACTCCTCTTTCCTTTTCTACTTTCTCTTTTTGGCACCAGAGGGATACATCCTTTTTTGTGATATGGCTTATCATTTATTATAGTGACGCGCACTTGCTTGCTGGGGCGAATTGTCAATGCACGCGAGGTGTCTATTTTGTGCATGACTCAATAGCAAGCACTGCAAACACACAGCAGTTTTCTGTAAATCAGAATTTTCTTGTACTGAATTATTCATTTATTTATTTGTATTCATTCATTCATTCATTCATTTATATTACTTGTTTAAAGAGCACCTATTATGGGATACACGTTTTTAAACATCCTTTTGTGTGTAAGTGTGCATTAGTACATGCTAACGATATTCAAAAAGTACATAGCCTACCTCAAAGAAAACGATGACGCGAGTTATCGTCTCTAACGTTCGAGGACTACAAAAAACACTCGGATTGTAGGCAACAGTTTACTTCCTGGGATTAGTGACGTAGATAAGACCAACATTATCATAGTTCAGCCCTCTCTACTTTGCTCGTCTTTGCCCCCTCAAAGACGGGGGTGGGGAGCGGCGAGTCAGAAGAGAGCTAAAATGGCGGAGGTTGTGAGTCCCTGCTTTGACTCTGTTTGCAAACTCTTGTTTCATTGTTTAAATCTCTCGAGTAGACGCTGTCTCTTTAGATGCGAGGGCAAAATAGCACTTTATGGACTTCCACAGAGGACATCATGTTTAATACGGTTCCGGAAAAATCCAGTCAGAAGTTGTTCACGGAGTTTTCACAATAACTGCTTCTCATGAACCGAAGCTGGATTTGCACGACGTCTCCTCTTGAAAGTTGGATTACTGTGCACTTCTGGATCACAGGCTGTAAGTATTCACGTTTATTATTTGCCTTTTACTGTACATAACGTAACCGGTAACCGGAGATTAACATAATGTGCGTAGAGCTAAGCTTGCAAGCTAATTGTTTTGTGTTGTAATACTGTATTTCATACACAACGTACCATATTTACACACGTGTATGTTGAATTATGCAGACTATCGTTTTTTTTATCGATGTTGGTTTAGACATGTTTACAAACTTGCTAAGTTGCTAAGCTAAATACAAAAATACAAATGCCAGCTAAACTGTTACCAGTAAAATTTGTTCTCATGATCAAACTCAAGAAACTCTAAGTACAGATGATTTGTTTAAAGTTATATGTATTTTACTGTTGTATTTACTTGAAGCTTTCTTAGATTTTGAAACGAAGAAAACACATAATGTGTGTTGCTAATGTTGGGCCATGTAATATGTAATACATTTACGTTTTAATGAATAGTCTAACGATTTATAGTCGTTGTACTCTATTGTTATAATATGTCTTTTTGACTACTTACATGTTTGTTTTATTTGTCTATATCCTAGATTCGCAGCTGGACACATCTTTCTATGCAAACATGCAACATCATAACACACAGTACAAGGAGTCAGACTGGCATATGAGGAGCAAAGGTGTGTAACACATATGATGTATTTACCTAGTGAAACCACTACCAGTCTTAAATGTATAACTGATGATGACAAAGTTTTTTTTCTCTGCATAATCATAGGAACCCAGGCAGTAGCATCGTTTCACAATGTTTCCATCATCATCATCAGTGGATGCCTTTGCCGTCCGTAGCCTGAGATTTCAGATTTGCAGCAAAAAAAATTTGATTTTCTCATTTATTGGAATGCTGTGCAGGTATTTAAGTATTTTAGTAACTGTGTTAAATAAAGTAGTATTTACTTTTACAATAAATTAATTGCTTGTTTATATTTTACAGGTATTTGTACCTTGCAGCCATCCATTACAATGTCACCAAGCCGTAACAAAAGCAGGAGAGGGAAAGTACAAGGCTATGTTCCCAAAACACAAATGACATACCTTAAGCAGTAATGTTTTATTTCAAATACATTCATAATTAAAAACTTAATGTATGAAGCCGGGAAATAAATGATCAAAACAAAAGATTTATTGACTGCAATATTTGTAAAGTTATGTGGATGATGTGATCAGGCTTGTGTTTGATGAGGTATTTGAAGATAAGCTGAAGGAAACCCCGATTCCAATGGACCTGGCATCACAGTTTGAGAGACCTTCAAAGGAGGACGTGATTGCATGCCATCTTCAGTGCAGGGGTCGTCGAAAGCCAAAATTGTGACCGATCTGATCAGGAAGCTCCAAGCGTATCTGGAGAACAACACACGACAGGATGATAACCTTATAGTGTCGTCTTAAATAGCACCAGCTGACAAAGCTTTGATATGCCATTTATCTGAATAGATAGCTGTAAGAAATGAATTGAACAATTTTTGAAACAAGAGCACAATATGGTTACTAAAGTATGTTTATTTATATATTGTTTAACATTTAAATATATATTTGTAATAAATAAAAAAAACTTTTGACTGACTTTTATATTTTCTTTAAAGTTACATCTTTTGTTCTTTTGGGTACTTTGTTACTATAATGATACTTTAGTGTTATTGGTTTAAAAATGTAATAAAACTTACTCTAGTCCTGCACCTCAAAGGCTTATAGTCGGTACAATAAATGTTCTGTGTGTAGGGATTTAGACAATTTGTGCAAAACCTGGATGATGAATCACGCAGGTAAGAGGCCCTGGAACCTGTTGCATTCTCCTTAAAACCTAATAAGTAAAAACATAGCACTTATAAGTAAGCAGTCTTTCATAAAAAAGTTTACCATAGTGAAATAATGTAGAACATTCATTTCAATTAATACTTTCTTTGTGCTACATTTGGTGTTTCCATATAGTTTGCACAGTAATATAGTATGTAACAGTCTTTTATAATAAAGTTTACTATAGTAAAATAATGTTAACAAATGAAATAGTTTTATAATCATTTCAACAAATACTTTCTATGTGCTACATTTGGTGTTTCCATATAGTTTGCACAGTAATATAGTATGTAAGCAGGCTTTATAATAAAGTTTACTATAGTAAAATAATGTTAATAAGTGAAATAGTTTTATAATCATTTCAAAAAATACTTTCTATGTGCTACATTTGGTGTTTCCATATAGTTTGCAAAGTATGTAGTACGTTATAATTACCTTTTGGATGTCTTTAAAACACATTTTCGTCTTCGTTTAGCATTCTGGCAGAGCTAAGGACACCTAAAAAAGTTAAATCCAATCGCGTTCATTGACGGAGATCGTTTATATCGTAACGGCCGTCTGAACTCTCTGGCTCGAGCTCGAAGTGGTAAGGCAGTACAGACACCATCGTTTATAGAGAAATATAGCGCTTGTTTACGTTGCCTGTGACTCTCAGTCAGAACCGGAAAACCCACGCGTAGTCAGGGGCGTAACCTTTCAAACACACGCCGAACCCAGCTGACCAATAACAGTTGAGTAGTCATCTGACCAATCCGAATACACTAGACATTTTGGGAGGCGGAGACAGGAACTAAATCCGAGCGTTTTCCAGACATGCAGAAATCGGTGAGGTATGTAAGCAATTTATAAGACTCACAGTGCATTAGTTCAAGTTTTTATAACATGTATGTACTATGAGATATTACAATAACGTGCTAACGTGCTAATTTATTAGCATAATTGGTGCTCTTTAAGTTATTTAATTGTAAAAACGATGGGGGCCACACCAACCAAGAGCTGACAAGAAATCAACATCACCAGAGAAGTGTGTTTTTGGTTTTGAGGGAAATTTAAGCTTGTTAAGCTTCCCAATGAAGCCAGCATTATGGAAACAATGGATGTAGCTTGTTTATCTGGGGTAGCAGCATGGTTGTGCAAGTGTGTTGGTTTAAAGCTGAAATAAATCTGATAAAACTAAAGACTCTTTGAAAACATAAGGATGAAATACTACTCTATACTCAAGATTAACATAAGATTAGCAGAAACTCCGGAAAAAATAAATGAATTATTCAAAGCCAACATTTGGTCCCCCTTGCCTACTAAAACTTACTTTGAACCTATCTGTGGGAAAATGCCTGGTCTCAGTTTCAACACATTTTCCATCTATCAATGTATTGATGCTCTTGTGTTGTGGGCGTTGAGGTCCAAGACTATTAACCGAGTGTGAATGCAACAAATTGTAAAGGAATTGACAGGTCCACAAATGACCGAGAAGATAAACAGATGCGCTCACGCACGACACAGTATATAAAAAAAAAGAACAACAACTGGGCAATAATTATGTAGGGAACGTGAAAAATATGTGTGCTGCCACAGAAAGTAGCTGCTAGCAGAAAGACAAGAGCATTGTAGAAATTTTATGACTTCCATCGCATGAGTTATTCTCCCGACACCCACCCGTGAGAGCTCAGGAGTACATTCAGTAATGTTTTGTTCCTCCCTTAGAAGCAGCAAATGTGCGAGATGTCATTGTTCATCGTTAAATGACACTTGACTTCTGCCACTGTCTACTATATTAATATTTTGTCAGGTAGCGGCTCCCCTCCTTTCATATTGCGTTTTTGTCAGGCGCTGCGATGGACAACCACATTCCTGGAAATGAGTTATGCAAATAAAACATTGCAACGTGTGGACCGCAACAAGAGCGTGTGGGTTGCGTGTGGCTGTAAAGGAAGGCTGACGAAGAGAAGGTGTTGCGGTGTTCCCGAATTAAAAGAGAATGTGAAAGTATATCATGTCTCACTCCAGGTCCTCCTCCAAAGATGGTAATCTACTGTAAATCAATAAGCCCCCGCATTGGCTACACGTCTCTGAGCTGACACAGCTTAATTACCGCCAGACCCTTCCTTAAATCACACCAAATGAGATCAAATAAATAATGACCGGTTTAAGTGTCGCCATCCAGGGGTCTCTGTCAAAATCGGCAAGTGCAAATGAGTTGCAAATTTATGGAGATACAACAAGCTCTGGAGGAACATTTCGCATTCCGCTTGACAAATTGAAAAGCGGGAATGCCCAGGATCCGTGTTTCTTGCTGCCAAATAAGACAGTTAATCTGCGAAGACTCTTTGGATGCTTAATTCCCTTTAAAACCAATAAAGCCATATTTTTTGCACCCGGACTCCTGCTGAGTTTCATTTTTTTTATTCTCAGATGACAACCAATACAACAGCCTATGTTTTTCCACAGCAAGCCCATAGCTTTCCAAATTAAAGGGCATTTATTAAAGATACAATGCTTTGTGTCTCGGTGGAACATCTTGATGCTTTTGGGACCTTTATGCATTTGAAGTGATTACTGTATAAAAAACTCTCAAGCCAGCATTTCGCCATGATAGAAAGCCTGTTGACAACTTGATTTAGATTTTTTGGTCCAGTGGATTCTGAGCATGAAGTTTGTCAAGCAGGTGGCAAACTCAATTTGCAGTACTCCTCATTGATTTCTTTCTCCACACATTGAGAAATGATTTGTGGGCACTTCAGTCCCTTAAAAAAAAGAGAAAGAGAGAGTAGATATTGCGCTTCAAGGAGTTGCAGCAGTGTTTCTGCTACTAGCATCTTTATTGAGTCATAGTGGTGTTTAACAGTAAAGTCTCTGATGCGCATTTAAGAAACACATGCTGTGCGGAGAGAAAGTGAACCTTTGATAAAATATTGCTTGACCTCCCAGTCACCAGTGAAAGTTGCAAGAAGCGTTGTGCCCACTCAAACTACACATTACCCCATAGAATTAGAATAGCTTGAGTTAAAGTTATACTCAAGCCAAATATCTAAATTACCCCATGATTTACTCACCCTCAAGCAATCCGAGATACATCCATCATCTTTCAGATGTACACATTTGGAGTTATTTTAGTTTCCTTGCTATTTCTGCTTTATAATGGGAGAAAACAGGGATCAAGGAACAACTTCTGAGTCCAAGATGGCGTTGTTACCGAAAGTTAGTTATTATAGTTATTTTATACTACGGGTCCGTTGGCTGATGAACGTTTTGAGGTGTGCAATTATTTTCTGGGAAACGCACAGCGAACGTAGTTCCAGGCAGCTCTCTTGACGTTCCATGGGTGTTGATTATTTTTTTTGTAAACCGCACACCTAATCTGTCATATGTCTTAAAAATGGCACCAGAGCGATGTTTGTGGTAGTCGTGGTAAGCGGAATAATTTACTCTGGTCCTTTGAATTATTTTAAACTATACCACAAGCCTGTTGAATGCTTTATTCTGATTGGTTAAGAAATGTTCCATGGGTGTTGATTATTTTTCTGTGAACCGCACACCTAAATTGTCAAATATCTTTAAAGGACAAGTTCGGTATTTTAGACTTAAAGCCCTGTTTTCAGATTGTTTATGGTGAAATAGAATGGTTTTGACTGAAATTTCGACATTTGCGGCTGTCCTGAGAATTTTCGCTTGTTTGTGTTTCAGCTCAGACCTCTACAATGGGTTTAATGGTGCACTGGAACAATCCTTCCTAAAATGCATTAAACTTTTGTTTACAAAGACGTGAAACTCACAGAGTGGTCAGGGGTGTTCACTGATATGCTCACACAAAAATCGCTGCAAAAGATGCTTTCCAACAGCTGTTTTAGCATTCGTTGTTAACTTGTGGACCTATTTCCCCAAACGCCTCACACCCGTACATTCTTCCGCTTAGAGCTTGAATAATAGACACTCCAGCCCAGGTGGTGGCGCTAATCCGCTTTTGCCAGTTGCAAGAATAGAAACAAAGTTCCCGGCGCGGAGTAATACCGTACCTCACAGCACATCTAATACATGTCAATGGAGTTGGTAAAAACTACGATAAAACCTGTTGAAATGCGTCTTTTGGAGCGATTTTTGTGTGAGCATACCAGTGAACACCCCTGACCACTCGGTGAGTTTCACGTCTTTGTAAATGAAAGTTTAATGCATTTTAGGAAGGATTGTTCCAGTGCACCATTAAACCCATTGTAGAGGTCTGAGCTGAAACACAAACACGCGACAATTCTCAGGGCAGCCGAAAATGTCAAAATTTCAGTCAAAACCATTCTATTTCACCATAAACAATCTGAAAACAGGGCTTTAAGTCTAAAATACCGAACTTGTCCTTTAAAATAGGCACCAGAGTTATGTTTGTGGTAACCGTGGTATAAGCAGAATAATTGACCGGTCCTTTGAATTATTTGAAAATAATGCACGCCCAAGGTGTAACGGCATTGGGTGTGCATTATTTTCTTATAATTCAACTGCTCGTTGTCAATTATTCTTTACATATTATATTTTTAAACTTAAATAATAATTTGTATGATCGTTGAACAGGTATGCATTTACATTTAAACTTTGTCGCTGCATCTTTCGGTTGGAGTGTCCACTATAGGTACTGTGGTCTGTTTTGATGCAGATTCATGTCAGGTTACAAAGCAGACAAAAACAGTGTGTATTCTTTAGTTTATTCTTGTGTGACTTTGGCAGATAAACCTCAGATGTCATTACTGTCAGGATTGATGGTGTCCAACCGAAACAGGAAACATAGTTTACAGGAAACATAGTAGCGACTTAAAAAAAAATGGACAGTAATGAATGATCAAAATACACATGTATGTTTTAGTCAGCTAACGGCATAAGACACTTAACTATGCCGCGGGTTTGTCCGCATATGACTATAAATAAGTAAACTGTGCAAATCTACTTAAAAACTTTCAAATATCCCACATCAAAGCACAGTCCTATCAGAAAAATGTGGAGTTTTTTGTTATTGTTGCGGGCAAAAATCCTTGATCTTGCGGCACGTTTTCTTAAATATGTGATGGAATATGCTGGATATTTATGTAATTGCTTGCAATGAAACAGCGGGAATTTGCAAAAACTGCGATTGGATGAAAAAAAGAAAAAAAGGGATTCCCCAAAACTCTGTCCTCTCTAGGCTACAACTTTAATGTAAAGAATAATTTCTTATTACTTCCTATGATAAGCAAGCATACTACATCACAGAAAGTGCTGGGAATATTTATGTTCTCATTTTGTTTTATTTCAGATCTTAATAAACATTAAGCTCAAACTTACAAAACATTGATGAGTCAAACAAATTATGTAGCTTTGCTAAATGAATATGCTACAACGATCTTTTGCGCTTATTTTTGTTTGCAAATGAGACTAATTTGAGGGCTTCGTGGTTTTATCAACATCGCAGCGTTTGCAGCTTTTCACTGATGTTCACGTTGCCTAATTACGTCACTTCATAACGTTCCCATGGCAACAGGGAACATGGCTGCACTTGTGTTAAGTAAATGCAACATTTGTCAACTTATATATGTGACTTTTTGCTACGAAAATGCAGGGATTATGAAATCATGCAAGCCCTTCATATTTTGCACACAGAAATCTGCAATTTATGAGGCGAAAGTGCACCGTATTTAAAAAATGCGGCCCCCGCATAAATATGCGGACTTTGGCTGATTATGCATTGAATCATGCAATCGCATAATCAAGTTTTTCTGGAGGGACTGATCATAGCAGAGAAAACCATACGCATTCATCGAAAGATGCTGTGATATCTACCTGAAGCATGCAACGTATTTTCTCTATACTCTATTGTAGATACTCTATTCTGTATATGTCGAACGTTACGTTAAGTTTATACATTTTCTTTTACTTAGGTTTAAAATGTTAATGAGCATATCCACTGGACATTGTTTTTTTTCATCTTTGCTAGCTCCTGAAGGCTTCATGTATAAAAACAGCAACGGAAGCAATCTAACAGGAATGCAGAAGTAAGTTGTGCATATACCCTACTGTAATTCAGTAGTAGCAAAAATATGTTCTTCTTCTTTGGTAATGGCTTCTCCACTTCACAAGTGAGACGAAACTGCCACTGGTGTCTCTTTTAAAAACAGGTGCATGACGCCCCTGATCACAGCTCTTTTTCACAGTTATGACAGCACATGCATTTACCGCTTATACAAATGTTGTCACTAACATTGACAGTGAATATTCAAACACATGGACAGTGCAGCAGCAGTGTTTAAAAAATCATTTGTGGTAGCTAAAGTGACAAAGAACTTGCTAAGGGATAGTATGATTCATCTTCCTCCTGTAGACAGAAGGAAGAAACATCTGCTTGCTCTCAGGAGGTTGGAGCCTGGAAGACTGTGTGGAATTGCATGGCTTTTTGTAGACTTAATCACAAACAGTAAGACCAGTAATCCACTGTCACTGGACAAATGACCCCAGCCCCAGAGAAGCGCAATTACAGCTTTGCACACTGCAACTCTTTTCGCTTGAAACACTTGACCTGAATATAAAAACACACTCGTTCTTTTCATGCCAGCTTGCCGACAGCTCGTCATACATAACAATAATGGAACGCCTTGTTGTGGAGTATTATCCAGTAGGCATATATAAAGTCTACCAAGAGTCCTTTCATCTGCCCTGTGGGTCATTAAAAGCGCCTAAGGAAATGCTTCTGCCATGCCCTCATTTATCCGTTAATCCACTTTAATTAATTCCCTTTCATTTACCTTGGTTAGCAGGAATCAATAGCACAGGTTTCACTTGATTTGACAAATGTTCTTTCTCTTAATCCCACAGTGCCTTAATGGATTTATGGGGGTCTTTCCTTAAGTGTGCTGCGTTCCTAATGAGTCATAGGCCATTGATCAGCTCAAACTTCCAAAAAATGTGCAACTCGCCAAATTGATTGCTGTCAGAATAATCTTGGTACAAAGAAATACTTCAATTCATATTTTTAGCAGTAATATACAACATATTATTTTATTATGTGGTTTAAATGGTTGTGTAAGTTTTAGGAACGTGACAATCTCGGTTGTCATGGCTGACAATTAGTTTTTTTCTCTGTGAAACTTCGGATTACCTCAAGCGACGTGCGGAGTAAAAACATTCTTGAAATTGTAACTTATATTTAGTTGAATTGCTAAACTAAAGTTGAACGATTTCAATGAATTTGAGCGACACGCAAGGGTTGTTTTACCACCTGCAAAACGAAAAACAATGGGACAAAATAAGGTGATGATTTTCGAGTTTCAAATGGCCAGTATTTTGTTATTCTTGAACCCATAGACATGGTCTTGGTGTCATTGTAAAGTTTTTTTCAAGCTCTTTCTATCCGAACAACTAGTTTTAGCATTTAACCATGTTTAAAAAAAAATTCACATACCTATAAGTTTAAGATGACTTTACTGAAATGTGTCTCATAATCTTAACTCTTTCCCCGCCATTGACGAGTTATCTCGTCAATCTACAATACAGCTATTATCCTGCAATACCGCCAGGTGGCGCTCTTCCGCAACTTATAAAACCCGGAAGTATTGCCCTAGGGCAAACAGCTGTATGTCCGTGTATGTTTTAAAAATCGCTCTGCATCTGATCTCTATCAAAAGTCCTTCACAAAAATGGAATTATCTCAGCTTTTTGCTCAAAATTTGGTGTTTTTGATGAAACCTAAACATATTTGAGAGGTGATAAAAACAGAACACATGAAGGTAGGATGAAACTGATTTTTTTGTTTGAAAGCAGAGGGTCTGTTCTTTTATTTCATATATTGTATGTTTATATATTTAAAAAGGAGCATTTTCTGGAAGGCATTAAACTTTTGTGAAAATCATAACCTTTTGATCTGAATCCATATGGTTAAATGTTTACAATTAGTTTTGTAGACCAATTTAGACCAAATAATAAAGGGGAAAGCAGCCAATAGAGACCCACATAGATGGGAACTCATTTAGTGCTGCTTAAAATAAAAGACTTGAGGATGCCAAGTGTATATTTTTGCAAGGCAGAGCACATTACTTGAAGTCTAAAATATATTACTTTCTGTCTGAAATACACTGCTGTCCAAAAAAGTCACCACCTGGATTTCACTAAGCAAATAGGTAAGAGCCTCTCTGGCTACTGCATGTCTAGGATCTGCAATCTTATGTGTCCAAAGAATGAGGTCAGATGATACCTGAGTATACTGAATGACCATTAATGGATTATTCCATCAATGGATTTTTTCTTCCCTGATGGCACGGCCATATTCCAAGATGGCAATGCCAGGATTCATTGGGCTCGAATTGTGAAAGAGTGATTAAGGGGGGCATGAGACATAATTTTCACACATGGATTGGCTTCTACAGAGTCCAGACCTTTACCCCATTGAGAATCTTTGGGATGTGCTGAAGAAGACTTTGCGTAGCTGTTTCACTCTCCCATCATCAATACAAGATATTGGAAAAAATAATGAACTCTGGCCGGGAATAAATATTGAGATTTTGTAGAAGCTTATCGAAACGATGCCACTGTGAATGTGTGCAGTAATCAGAGCTAAAGGCAGTCCAAGAAATATTAGTGTGTGACTTTTCTTTGGATGGGAAGTGCATAAGAGTTTTTTTTCCAAAATATATTCTAGTTAAATGCGTCTTATTTTCAATCTAATGTCAAAATAAAATCTTAAAAAGTTATTCTAAATGACTGACCGATATGCATTCTGTAAAGGAAAAAAATCAACCATTTGCTTATCAAAATAATATTCTAAAAAAGCAAAGGTTGCCAAGGCAACCAGTAGGCATGGCTACATTGTGTCTAATGGGCCTAACCTGCACCAATTCTCAGATAGACATTAAAACCCTTTCATCAGCACTGAAGCAACATCACATTAGGTCAGGTATTTGCATGCATTAAGGTCAGATGTTCTTTGTAGATTTTTTTTAATGTAGCATCTCACATTATTTTTATTATTCAGGGTGACATATGTAATTTCGGCATTTCCCATACCCCATTTTTTATCAGAAGATGACAGAAAAAAAAGCCAAAGGCCTTCTAAACCATCAAATCATTAAAGATGTAACTACAAACAATGCAAATGCTAAAAAAATGTAAAAATGACGAAACTAAAGCACACATTAGGTAGAGCTGTGTTCCATGTGACTGGGTCCAAGTACTCACAGGGGAATGTTTAAATGTGATCCACAGTCGTTTTGCACATCGTCATTCATCTATTTCATCTTTCGTGCACTTGTGGTATTTCTGAACGGCTCAAGGCCAGGATTAAGTGGATTTGAAATGAAGGTAGTTGATTAAAGAGCACCTATTTCATTGCTACAAAACACATTATTTTGTGTATTTAGTATAATACAATGTGTTCCCGTGGTTTATGCTTTAAAAACACATTATTTTCAACATACCATACATTTTTTGTAGCTCCAGTTTCCCTCTCTTCCTGAAATGCTCTGATTTTGTACAAAGCTCATGGATTTGAAAAGCGCTGTGTCCCTGATTGGCCAGCTGATCTGTAAATTGTGATTGAACTGAATACCTCTGACCTCAGCTGGAAATGTGACGCACCTTACCATGTTTGAAAGATTCGCTCACAATGCAATGCTAACAAGAGTTAACTTACAGACTGAGTCAGAAGCGGAGGAATTATGATAATGTCGGTCTTGTCTACATCACCAATTCAGGAAGTAAACAGTTGCCTACAATCCGTGTGTTTGTAGTAGGCCAAAAAAGAAATTTACATTTGGAAACGATAACTCGCGTCATCGTTTACTTTGGGGTTTGTACCTTTTGCATATTGTTAACATGTACTAATACACACTTACACACCAAAGAAAATGTATAAAATGTGAATCGGATAATTGGTGCTCTTTAACATATAATAGATGCGGAGATCTTTCAGCCAATACCATTATCTCATTTTTGACAGAGGTGGCGTTTAACAGCTTTTGCATCCGAGCTCTCTCTCTCTCTCTCTCTCTCTCTCTCTCTCTCTCTCTCTCTCTCTCTCTCTCTCTCTCTCTCTCTCTCTCTCACACATCTAATCACTGATGTGAATATTCCCAACATGTAGACTCTGTTTAATCGAAAACAAATGCAACAGTTAATAATGTTGTTTAGTTCCCAAGTTGTTTAGCTCTTGACTTGGTAAGAGGAAAAAATCCCTAAACTCAATTCAATCGAATATAGGTGGTTTTCTTAACACTCAAAAGCCTAGTCCCAAAGGTTTCAATTAGGAAAGCGTGAAGCATCCTAGCGTATTCACTCTAATAGTAAAGACTGATCTCCTGAGTGTTGAATATGGGCGCCACCGGTAGTATTGCTCTCTCTAACCCGGGTTAATTGGGTTCCTTTCAGCTTTGCCAAAGAGAACAGAACCAATCCCCTTATTGTGAGCGGAAGTTGTTATCCGAGTGTGGAATATTTGTCAGTTCCAGATGCATGCCTTAATATTCCTTGTAGGTTCAAAGTAGTGTCAGATACTCAATGATAAACGTAAGGTTGTTTTATAAAGGTCTCTTGACCATATTTGGACTTCGTTATTTCTCTCTGTGAGTACACAGAAGCGGGAGCTTAGCTGGGCAGAGACCCTTAAGGTCTTAAAGTTTTTATAAGGCAGTTGGAAAGCATTCTTCTCTCATTGGTCCTGTGTTGCATTTGGGTCATTCTACAGAAAAGGTGGAATTTGGTAATACATTTTAATAAAGAATATATGACGTTGTATCTTCAATACCTGACAGAATGAGAATATAATAATAGATAATGAATATGATCAAACTTATAAACGTAAAAAAATTCCATCTTGTTTTGTTTTTAAGCTTTTATGTTGGTCAGTTAAAGGAATAGTGCTTAGGAAGTACTCATTAGAGAAGTAACACCAATGACGGTGACACCAATGACGGTAACACCAATGACAATTTACAGAAAAAAACTAACATTTTAATTAGGGATGTCAAATTATGCAATTTCCCATATTCGATGATCATTTAAATTAACAATCAATCAATCAAATAATCGTTAACAGTAATAGTGCAATAAGTCATTACATCAGTGGCAAATAGCCAATGACATAAAAGTGGGCGTAAAAACGCCAGCTTCCTCACGCGAATTAAAAGATTTTATTTTATTTTATTATGAAATATAATGACTAATAGACACAGTAAACTCCGCCTCATAACGGGCACTCCGCACAGTCAGATGAAAGTCTGTGCGTCCATGACAAAATAAAAGTTTTATTATCACCAAGTGTTATTTTTCTAGTTGTTCACCTAGCTTTCGGAGTCATTGATACACCGCTTGTTGTAATTATGTCCAAGAAACACACGAAGGGCATTTTTCCCGTCGTCACCTCAGCTTTAGACCTGTGGCGTACTTTTAGCAAAGATGCTTATATTATGAAGACTTCAACATTCCATTAGAAAACCCGCAACAGTGTTTAGCGTGTATCGCCTCAGCCAGTCAATAATGATGATCAATGATATATGTTGCGGGCGTTCAGAGTGTAACGACAGTCAGTTACAGTTTACATTTAACAGTTTCTTGCCAGAATATAAGTTTTACATTTTAATCTGTTTATTAAAAACGGCTTCTGGTCTCTTTCCCTGTGTAAAGCAGTGTTAGCAGCGTTGCTATGCTAATCTTGCAGGCTTCCCTGAAGAGGGTCTTTGCTTTCAGTATCCTAACTGTGTTTAGGTTTTCGACATCGGACACTCTCAGATCCACTGCGGATGCCATTTCGTTGCGTTAGCCGCCAGCCTCGTCTCGAACGAGGTTAAAAAGCCCAAGTGTGTGTTTGGCATCGAGCATCCTTGTGATCATGGCGAGTTTAACTTCTTCGCGCTTGGTTCGTTTTTTCACCAGCTGTGTATGTGCTTTGCGCAGGCGCCGGACACACGTGCTGGCTTTCTCGACAATCGTTAAGTTTTATCGATTTAATTCTTATCGACAATTAATCGAAGATCGATTAATTGTTAACATCCCTAATTTTAACAAAATGGCTGCCATTAGCCATGTGCTATTTCTTCAGAGATGTATCAATCACATACTTATTCAGTATAATGTATTTTTATGTAAAGATCTTAACACAAAGAGTAACACTAATGACATCCAAAAAAATCTTATCTCAAAATTCTTAGATATATAATGAAATTTTGGACAAATAAGGTAAGACATTTCACAAACCTTTTGCCTCCTCCACTGCACTTCTTCCACTGACCTCTTGACCCAGGAAAAACTTATTTTAAATCTTTTTAAATAAAAGTGCTTTGGGTAGGGTAACACCAATGACATAAATTTGGTGGAGACATATTTATTTGATATTATTCATATTAATAGTGTATTTTTACCATTTCAGTGTTGTAGTAAATTCATACAGGGTTAAAGGTAAATGTAAATTAGATTTGTTTAATAAAAAACATGGTTTTAAATAATAAGTACACAGTTTAACTTCCATGTATGATCAAAGGGACAGGGCAATTTTCAGGACCAGACATTTAAAAAAAGTTTTAAAAAAGGAAACAAAAGAAAATTAAATAAATAAACTCTCTCATAATTTTAAGGACAGTCTTTATTTATTAAATATATACAGTATCATTATGGGATTATTGGGTCAAATTAAATGATTAAGGGGTCTGCAAAAGCAAGGGACAAGCATGTCCACCTTTTTTGTAGAATGACCCATTTGTGAGATACACTGTCTAAAAGAAACTCGGGTATCATGTTTAAGTCCAAATCATTCTTACCAACCATAACCAACCATGTCACAAACAGTTTGGCGCAATAACAGATGAAAGGACGTCAATAACATCAATTTTCAAATAATAAATCTGCACATAGCTCGAAATGCACATTCATAATATGCCCTCAATACTAAAACATTTCAAATATATTGAGAAATAATCTCGTCTTAGTCTTACTGAGCGGGCAGAATGCACCATTTGCTACAATGGCTCTTATAATAGACAGCATCAGTGAGGAGTGCAGGCACCTCAGCACGCCTACAGACAACACACTGACAGTTCATTCATATTTTAGACCTCCTTCAGCAAACTAGTATTCAAACAGGAGCTTGCACCTGTTAGCCATCTACAGTATAAGTCGCTTATTTTTTAATATTACTGTAATTACAGCAAGCAGATGACAACACTATAGCTCGTTATACATCACATATCTCTGAATATGCAATGTCTTCAAGATGCGTTCAGTTTATCTATGTAGAAAATAAAATGTATAGCACTTGACTTGGGTTATACATGAAAGATATATTTTGCATTTCTATATCTTTTATCCAAAGCAAGGAATCATACCTATGACCTTTTGCACTGCGAATAAAAGTAATACAACACAACTAAGTGAGCGTCAATATGTTTTTGGGTGATAAACAGAGCGATAATTATTCAAGCCTTGGGAATCCCTCATAAGACAGACAAGTGCATGCCGTGGATCCCAAGACTTCCCACAGAGCAATGAAATCACAGACATAGGAAAACAACACCCATGTTAAAACATAAAAGTCAAGTGAGGGGATCAAAGGTGCAGCGTCTCAGCGGGCAGATCACAAGATACAAACGGACGTTTTCGTGACAAAAGAAATGACTTCCTTCTTGAATACATTCGCGTGATTAGTATGGGGCAGAGGCTTTCAGGCTTTTTGGCAGGAGCTGAATTAAATGTAGATGGGAGGGTGCGAAGACGCTCCAGTCTGAATAACTGCAGATGCCAAAAACAGGCAGACAAAGAGGGAGGCATATAATCTGAGTCATTATCAGAACTAAATGGACAGAATGTGCAACCATCTCAAACGAACAAAGTGATTTCACAGATCGCTGATGCCCTTTTCTGGGGATGGCAAATAAATGGCTGTGCTATATATTTTTTCCCCCACTGTGCAAGTTCTACCGAGCGCAGTTACACGGGGAGCGGTGACCTCCCATCAGGGCGACCAAATCATCTCACGCCGCACCTAAATGGAGTTCAGCGATGGAGGTTGTCGTGATGAAACAGCGAGGACACCGAGCGTAGCTTGCTTTATCAATAAAGGGATCGCCCTGCAGGGTGACGGTACGGGTGATAATGGGTTCTGCATCTGGTGCTCAGCGCATCAACAAACTCTACTGAGGTTATAATCATTTTAGATGAGGTCAGGTCGGAAGGTTAACGCTGGAAGTGAGCGGGCATCAACGTACGCTGATATTTCAAATCATTATTTCAAAGCATTCGAAAATAGAACAGGATATTGTTTGGTTTTCTATCAGTGAGTGTGATGTTAGCCATGACAAGGTCTTGGGAGGCACAAGATGATTAAATGTATAGCTTGAAAGCATGCGTATAATAACTCATTCCATGCCAGCATTTTTTTTAAAGCATTTTTTGTGATTTTCATAAAAGTTTCACAAATATATAAGCATAAAATACATAAAATTTAAGAACAGACCCCCTGCTTTCAAACAAATAATATATAAATAAACAAACAACACAGGGGGGGAATGTTTCAGCCTATCTTTATTTTTTCTCTGCTTATAAACTCTTAAATATGGGTAATTTTTCTTTAATTTTTTTTTTTTAGATAATTGAATTTATGTCAAGAGATCAGATTCAGAACGATTAACAGAACATAAACAGAGTTTAAAATTAGTAAATAATTATAAAAAAATGGTACATTTTTTTATAAATTGTGTAAGTGTGCCATCTAGTGGATAATTGCCATATTACAGATTAACATAAAAACTCATCAGGGACACGTGCAAATGTTTTCTCTTAATTGACGAGATAACTTGTCAATGGCATAGAAACAGTTAAAAATAAAGGTGCTATAAATGGTTATTCACAGCGATGCCATAGAAGAAGCATTTTGGTTCCCCAAAGAACCATTCAGTCAAAGGTTCTTAACTCTTTCACCGCCAGCGCTTTTAAAAAAAGTTGCCAGCTCAATATTATAAGTGCACGTATTACTAATGCAATGTCTAGAAGAGGAAGCTAAGTAAAGCCCAAAAAGGCTGCCTCCCCGGGGTGAAAAACCCCCTAGGAGGAACCCCCCCCCCCCCCCCCCCGGGCTTTTATCCGAGAAAAAATAAGTCCAAGGAGGGAAAAACCCTTGGGAGAACGGATAAGGAGATTTAGTGGAGATTAAGCGGGTTCTGCCGGTGATCGTTGGTCAGGCATCAGCTGGGCATCACGTTGAAGGACGTCAGTCTTCGGATTGAGAAACGGCCTATGTCTTTCCTCATTGTTCCGCCCCCAAGCCAGCGGGTCAGCACTGATATCAGTTGCCTTCCCTTGCAAATAGAGCATTAACTCTGCGTCTGCTGGCTGTTTGCGTTAACACAAACCTGAAGACATCTCACTGGGCGAGATTGTACTTTATATTTTTCAGAATTTGTGAGGTGCACACCACCGTGGGGCGCACTTCCCGACCGCCGCTCGCACTCCACCGTGCGTCCCAGCCCTATGTTAATGAATCAGTATATATATAATTATGCATTTATGCACCAATAAAAGAATATTGCAAGATGAAGTCAGGTAATAATGACAATATTATTTCAAATATTACTGATAAAAAATTAATGTTTTTGAAGTTAAACATTGAAATGTGCTAGGCTGACAAAAAGTTTAAAAACCCCTGTTCAATGTCATAGCACCTTTATAACTGGCTCTCAAAGTTTTTCATCTAGCAGTTTTGATGTCCTGAAAGCAGATATACATGTATTTATGTATATGTTGAATGTAACATTGATATTCATTTTAAATATCAGTAATTGAGAAATGAATGAATGAATGCTTGATATCGAGTGGCTCTTACAGATACGCAAGACATATAAAAGTGCAAGCTGTAAATGCAGAAACCGTAAGAAAAGAATCAAGAGTTTCTGTTTGAAAACATACAATTAAAGAAATTGAGAGAATCTATGAAGGCATATCCAGTGGCACTTACAATCAGTAATTACAAACTTACTTCGCAAAGAAACAAACCAACCCAGCTTATTATAAAGCATCAATGGGTATTCACAGTAATATCTAATTCAGATGATTATATTATCATAGATATGAATGCTGATTAGAACAAATATAATTTGCTACTACACCACATCTAATCTGCAGTAATTAAACTATATTAGTATTTCATAAAATGAACACAGGCGATCGTATATATATTTTCCAAAGCAAATTATGTCTGTGTAAATAAATTAGCATTTTTTTGTGTGTTATGCTCCACATGGGTATTGCCCTTCAGAACATGCGGTCACAGTTAATGATGATATTGGGTCACTTTATACAGCCCTACGCTTTGCTACGTAGCAATGGTTTTGTTTCTTTGGCCCAAGTATTGATTTTTTTCTGACATCATTTTTTAAAGTGGTTTCTGATCCCCTTTTGTCTTAAGAGCCTGGTGTCTCAAAGCTTTCAGAGACAAACTCTGAAAAAAAGTCTGGGTAGAGGCTGACATGACCGCAATGGCAAAAGTCCATGTAGAATTGCATACCTTCAATATAGATGCTTCCAAAGGCAGACAATAAATACAGGAATGGCATGTTTTCCATTGATTTGTCCAGGAAACGTATTGTTATGAACTTTGAAGCGTTTTGCTCTAAAAGTTTTAAATTTAAAATTTAAATATGTAACAGACATTGTAAAAATTGTAAAATAGTGGCTGATATTGTCTAACAGCTGCAGTTTAAAGATTACTTGTAATGTTCGTACATTAACTGACTAGTCAATTAGTGAGATTGACCAGGCTATCTAGTTTAATTAGCTTTATTCAATTTTAAATTTAAAGCCAGACCATCATTTCTTTTTAAATGTTCTGATGGCTGTAGAGAGGCCGTTTTAGAGCCCGTCTACACGGAGACACGTTTAGCTGTATATGTACAATTTTTATATCATATAGGCATTGAGAGCCTGAAACAGCTATTTTTTACAACTAGGTCCCAGAGTGGATTAATCTGAACATGAAACCCTTGCGGTTTCGTGTGTACAGTCAATCTGTATGTGATACAATAATGGCATAACCCCACATCTCACATCTAGTCAGACACCACTACATCAGATAACAGCAACAATAAGAACAATGGTGGACTAAGGGCTTGTGTTAACCCTTACCAAATGAAGTAATTTGTTTAAGATCCAACTTTCACTTTTTACAGTGTAGGAAAGTTTGATTAACTTAAAAAATAATACTTTAATTGGGAAACACCTAAAAACTTTTCACCTTTACTTTAAAGGTGCAAAAGAGGATGTTTGTTTTATACATTTTTGCAATATTACTTGAAACTGTCTTTACTAAATGATAAAAGACTATTTATTAGCTGCACTGAAAGTAATATTATTAATATACATCATCTGTGCACAAGATAGGGCCTTAAAAACATCAGCCAATTGCTCATGCGGTCATCGCATAAGCGATTGGCCCTCTGGCTTGTCAATCACTGACATTACGATCCTTCTGAGAGACGTGCGCGCTCCAGTAACTAAACACAGGCGACGCATGCGCTCCGTCTTAAGTTTCGTTTTGTTTTCATTGTCGATCCTGCTTTCCTCCTCGAATTTGCACCACGGTAGAGAAGAAACTCGAAGGAGGACGCAAAAGAAAGACTTTTTAAGTCGCTGAGAAGAGGAGAAAATTGTCAGAAGAACGTAATGTAAACAGAGTCGTTATTGGAGAAACATTTCAACGCTGGAGAGCAATGAAGGAACAGAGAGGTGTCAAGACAGACTAGTTCGCAAAAATTCTTCTGGACAGGTGACAGTGATTATTCTTTCTTTGTGGATGTAATTATTGTTGTACTGTTATTCAGGTATATTGACGTTGTTCTTGTACTGTAGTTGTAAGGTAGTGACCAGTCTGCTACATGCTAGTTGAAATTGGAGTAGCGTCGACTGATCTAACGTTTTAACGTCTTATGTGTTTATTATCAAATCATTTCACATAATGAATCCACTGACGCGAGTCACGCGACACAGCATATGCCGGTGTTAAACAAACACTCGTGTTCAAATATTCGTGCACGAGTTTTGGAAGGCGTTCCCTAGAAATGAGCTGTGAAGAAGGGAGGCTGTTCTTACGCATGCGCTCATTTAAAAAACTCAGTAACCGTTTTTGGATTCTCAGTCGGTGAAAAACATCCTCTTTGCGCCTTTAAGTAGAAAATGTAGGTTTACAAAACTTACATTTTTAGGTGTTACCAATTGAAGTAATTAAAAAAATACCTCTTTCACTTAAAGTAAGAAAATGTAAGTGTTACCAATTGAAGTAATTTTTTACATAGATCCAACTTTCACATTTTAGGTAGCATGTACACCACGCCTTTTTAATTGTTTTCAATGGAAGCACAGTACTTTTTAAAAATGGCAGCAACTGAAAAATGTTCAACTTTGGGTGAAACGCTGAGCTTGTTAATGTCACTTCTTACTCACAGTGGAGGGGGGCCAGGACAAACATTCCAACAACCAATCGGCACATCGTTTAACAACTGATAAAAAAGCAGAAGTATCATAGCAACCCAGGCGCTCAGCTAAAAAAAGACGGCAATCGTCTCGCCATCCTCCGCCTGCCGTTTTTGGTCGCATTTAAATGGTTTGGTGTGCGCGCCTCCTTACAGTATACATCAGCAGTGAAGGTGGACTACAAATCCTATACTTTCACGCTCTCTCAGAGCTTCATTAAGCTAGTTATTGCTTTGTGACCCCTAGCAGCTAAAATTACATGTTGTGCCTTTAAAACAACGCAGTGGTACACTTGGAAGATAAGTGATGTGGCGGCACTGCATGTCAAAGGCAGGCATATGACCGTCTAGTGCACTAAATCTCAAAGGTAAAAAGCCAGAAGAGAAGAGAAAGTTATCCAGTGGGCCATAAACGCCCAGTGATGTAATGTCTCCAGTCCAACAAGAGGATTGTCGCACCATGAGTCATACCAGCCGAGCATTTAAAAAGCAGACAAATGCCTTGCAAATGAGCAGGTAGTCTAATGGTAAAAAATGGGTGTTTTATAAGAACTGATCCAACGCGCACACACATTCCTTCTCAGATGTTGAGTGTCTCCCCAGCCCTCATTTTGCCGCAGCTTTACTGGAAATGATTGGATTAGCCGTACACATTTCATCTCCAGCATGTTCACGTTCCACCACAATTAGTCATTCTGAACAGACAGGCGGCAGAATAAAAGCCAGTGAGGCGCAGTCATCACAGACACTCTTATCACACGAGTCACACCAGTTAGGAGAAATTTACAGGGCTGGAGGTCCTGCTTAGCCTCAGACTAAATGGAAGACAAAAGGTTTTAGTTGTCATGACAATTAGATGGAGTCTCAGAGCTGAGTAGGTTTTGATTGCCTGAAGTTATTAGCTGGCGGTAATTAAGTTTGCATTATTCTCTCCCGACAGCAGTTTCGCTTCGACTGAAGTCTGTCCTCTGGTGAGGGCACGCATCAAATTTCCTGCTAAAGTTTCGGCACACGCAGGAATGGATTCCTCTGACCATTTGTCTTCTTGAAAAAAAACAGGCGTTTTGAATAAAGTCAGCTGTCAAAATGTGTGAAGTGGAGAAATTTAGATGGAGAAGGTCAAGTGATGTTCAACAGCCTCGAAACAAAAAATATCTGGGAACATTTTTCATCGACCATAAAACTGTTTTGATATCTATTTGCTTTTGATATCTATCTTTTTATATCTATTTCAGACAAGTGCACCTCTCATGCCCCATGTGAATGATGTGGACAAGTGGGGAGCGTTCTCAAACATTGAAAAAGTAAAATCAACCAAGAAGTGCATTCAAAATTGGTCTTTAAAGGGATAGTTTGCCCAAAAATGAAAATTCTGTCATCATGTACTCACTCATGTTGTTACCAACCTGTATAATTTCCTTTGTTCTGATAAACACAAAGCAAAATATTTTGAGGAATGTTTGTAAGTTAAAGGATTAAATTTCTTTTAAAAAATCCAGATAATTTACTCACCACCATGTCATCCAAAATGTTGATGTCTTTCTTTTTTCAGTCGAAAGAAATTATGTTATTTAAGGAAAACATTCTAGGATTTTTCTCATTTTAATAGACTTTAATGGACCCCAACACTTAACTCTAACTAAGCACTCTAAATGATCTCAAACGAGGCATAAGGGTCTTATCTAGCCAAACGATTGTCAGTTTTGACAAGAAAAAAAAATGCACTTTTAAACCACAACTTCTCGTCTATCTTCTGTCCTGTGATGCGCCAGCGCGACCTCACGTAATTGCGTAATGACGTAGAAAAGTTGCGTGTTACATATATAAATCGCACATTTGCGGACCATTTTAAACAATAAACTGACACAAAGACAATAATTAGTATCAGTTGACATACAACAACGTCGGAACGGTCCTCTTTCTCCACACTTGGAAACACTGGGGCGTAGTTTCGCATACATCATCCGCGACCCCTTGATGTGATGACGTATTGCGTGAGGTCGCGCTGGCGGGTCACAGGACCAGAGATAGACGAGAAGTTGTGGTTTAAAGTGCATATTTTTTATTTTTCTTGTCAAAAATGACAATTGTTTCGCTAGATAAGACCCTTATGCCTCGTTTGGGATCTTTTAGAGTCCTTTGAAACTCCATTAAAAAACATTGTTAAGTGTTGAGTTAAGTATTAAGTGTTGGGGTCCATTAAAGTCCATTAATGAGAAAAATCCTGGAATGTTTTCCTCAAAAAACATAATTTCTTCTCGACTGAACAAAGAAAGACATTAACATTTTATATATTTTATTATATTTTTTACATGACATGGTGGTGAATTATCTGGATTTTTTTTAATAAAATGGACTTAAGAGGTTCCATTCACTTCCATTAAAACATACACAGAGATTCCTTCTCTTTCACGTGAGGCGCTACTTCCGGGTTGTATAAGTTGCTTAAGTGCACCACCTGGTGGATAATAGTGGTATTTCGGAAAGCCAGAAATTCTCGTCACTGGCAGGGAAGCGTTTTCTCTTAATGGACAAGTTATCTCGTCAATGGTGGCGAAAGAGTAACTGGACCGTTACCAGCTATTGCAAGCAGGTTTACTGAACAGAAGGACCCACGGAAGGACTCTTCACCAGTAAGTGTATAACTTTATATAGATATCATCAGCATACTTTTAAAAAATCATGTTTGGTCAGATTATGTTCATTCTATTTGGGAGAGCATTAAAAAGACTGGTTTAAAAAGCAACATCCTTTTCTCGTATTATTTTTATACACTTTGTCTATACTATATACATTTTGTTATAAAACAATTTAAAACATAAATGGTAATAATATGAAAGATTTGTATATTTCTATATTCTCTTTTCTACCAATAAAGGTAGGAGAACAAACCATGCTCTCAAGGGTACCGCGAGTCAGAAAGGCAGTGGGCACTTATGTGCACTTGCCACAACAGCCGCCTCTAAAGTCTGCCTTACCCTGAAGCACCAGCAAGCAAGGTGGCTTTTTAGGGCTACTTTGTGCTTTCACAATCGCAAGACGGGGGAGTTTTGCCAATCACTTGCTCACCGGAGAGCGTCAGCCCCCAGGTAGAGTCCTGTGGGAACAGAATATGTCAGTGCCCAGATCATACTAATGCAAGCCACCCTCTGTCATTCTCAATTCACTGAGATCGCAAAGCTTCGGAATACAAAAAAATCCTTTTCAGGCTAACAGGATAACTCCTCCGGCGCAAAACACACAATGACGACACATTGGTGGTTCTGTGGGCATGTACTTATCCAACGACAGAGGTTTCCCTCTGTTAATAGCACAATTTTCTGCTGGTTAGACAGCAGAGTCGAAACATCAACAGGTGACCCTGAAACACTGCAATGTTGACGTCTATCAAAAAAGCACGCTTTGAAGTGCCCCAGAAGGTACTGGGAGTTTTTATTCATGTTTGTTGTGTGGGTAGACTCGTGACCTGTAGCTACTGCACAGAACTGGTTTGTAAGTGTCAACAATAAACACGCGAGTGTTGCATTTGCAGCTTCAAAGCACATGAAAGTCTCGGTACGCAGGAGCCGCCGATCCCCTAAAGAGTTCATCTGAATTTTTTCCGCTTCCCTTTTAATAGGAGCACAACAAAGAGCTTACAAGTGCTCTATATTTGTATTGCTTATATTTAATTCAAGGGGAAAAAGGGCAATTGTTGCAAAAACTAATTATTGGCATTTTTAGGCAGAAACTTTCATTTTATTTCTTCTTAACTGATGCATAACTTATAAGAGAGCATAATCAGCAGGGGTTCATTTGCTGTACATAATGATTTGCATGATGGTTATTGTTCCCTCTTCTTTAGTACGGAAATCACTTTTGTGCACTGCAAGATTTTTCCTGCGGCCAACTGCCTCTGCTTATTTTGTAAATGGCATAACAGCGGCACTCCGACATGTTTATGGAACCAAAGGTTCAAGAATCACACTGACAGGTTGAACTTCGGCAGCCGAACGCGAATGCGATGCGGTCCCATTCATTTCATGGATGAACACCGGTAGCTCCTGCTGTTGGCCCTTTTGTTTCGGGTCGTTCTGAGCTCCTTGGCGGCGAAATAACATTTTACCTTGAACAAAGCCTGCTTAAAGATGACGGGTAGGGGTGGGCGGTATGACCAAAAATCCATTTCCATACCTGTCAACAATGGGATTTGAAAATAAGGGAAATTTTTCAAACCCTAACATCAACACCCCCCCGCACCCGTTTCACTACTACGCAAGGGAATAGATGGGTTAACTACAAAAAAGGACTTTCTTACTTAGTACTTTTTTTTCTTGTTTTTAATAAATATACTTAAATCAAGATGCATTTTCTTGATGAGCAAACAGAAAAAAAATAAGTCTAGTTTTTAAAACAAAAAATATTAAATTAAGTGAATTTGTGTTAAAGACAAGCAACAAATCTTTAAAAAAAGTTTACATTTAATTTAAAGCTCCACTGTGTAAGATCTACTCCCATCTAGCGGTGAAAGTCTATATGACAAGCAACTGAATATTACTTTCTAGCCCTCCCCATTCAGAACGCGTTTTAACTCGTACGGTGGCTCGGCCGTGTCATGCCAAGGTTAACATGGCTTCCAGTAGCTACAAAGCAAAAGCAATGAGAAAAAATGAACAATTGTATAAATGTAAGGAATTATTATTATTATTATTATTAATTTGCAATGTCCATTGCCTGTGATCCATCAATGCACACAGATTTATGTTTAACATGAAAAAAGTCTGATTGTCATGATATGTCCGCTTAAAATCACATACAAAAAGCAACCATGACGGGTTTAAATGGACGCGAACTAATATTATGTCAAAGTACAATGCTTATGTTTTAAGTAAACGTTACATGTCCGTGTATATGTAAGAGCTTTCTCTCAGATTGGTGAAAAAAGATCGCGCAACTTTCACACGCTTGTAAAATGAAACGAAAGACGCGCAGATCAGACGCTTTTATCAGAGTATTATGTCAGACATTATGTCAGAGTACAATGCTTATGTTTTAAGTAAACGTTACATGTCCGTGTATATGTAAGAGCTTTCTCTCATATTGGTGAAAAAAGATCGCGCAACATTCACACGCTTGTAAAATGAAACGAAAGACGCACAGATCAGACGCTTTTATCAATGAAAGGCTAAAAATAGCGCTGTCACCGTGTGTTTGTGCTAGAGGTCAGAAAAGATGAAAACATTTATCTCAGTACCTCAGATTACATAAATGGGCGGAGAGACGGCGTGTGTCCTTTCGAACACATTAAACCACATGCATGTTTACACTAACAAGTGTTATGCATAATCATGCTAAAGTAAGCCAAGGAACTATAAAACTTCAAGTTTACAACATGGACTGTATAGATGTAAACGAATATGCTGAATTACCTGTGGAGAAGATAGAAAGTGCAACTTCAGTGTCCCATGAGCCCCATCTTGGAAAACTAACTCCAATAGTGACTTTGGTCTTGATGTTTTTCCTGTCACGTTGTCGTTTAAAATCCCCGTTTCGCATCCTTGGCGATTTGTTTTAATGTCCTCGAGAATATGTCTTCAACAGGCTTTCAAATCAAAGCATTAGATCGCAGGTTCATCACGGTGTGCGGTTGTTGTAAAATCCGAAGGATTCAGCTACGCAGGTCACAGGCTGGATACGTCATCAAGCCTGGTTTATTTAAATTAACTGAACATTACATTCGCAAGTCATACGCATATTACATCAATTTACAATTAACTAAGAATAATTGTCAGCTTTATAATTGTTAATATTCTGAAATAAGACTGTCTTGATGACGTATACCGCCTACACATGCAACCTCCGAAGGCTTCAGCCAGCAGCCAGCGTGAGTGTAGAGTGAAAGCGCGAAAGGCGGAGCTTGAATTTCAGGAATGTCCCTCGTCGGCGAATGTATTTCAAAGATGGAGGCACAACATGGATTCAGCCAGAGAGCGCTTCGACGGTATGCATTTTAAATAGCAGATTCTACACTTACGAGAATACTTTGATTAGTGGGTGGGAAGTAATTACACATGAATGAGCACATACTTTTGAAAGAAAACATGGGTTTTTGTTAAGAAATAACTCAATAAAGTACACAGTAGAGCTTTAAAGAAATATTAAGGGAAATGTTTGTAGCCCATTGGCAGATTTTTATTTATTTATTGCTTGTTTTAAGCACAAATGTACGTATTTTATTTTTATTTATTTGTCTAAAAACTTATTTTCTTATGTCATTTTTCTCATCAAGAAAATGCATCTTGATTTAGGAAATTTTAGATATTTGTACTGAAAACAAGACAAATTTCAAGTAAGAAAGTAATTTATTGCAGTGTATACCTTTGTTTGTATGGCTCTCTTGCATCTGCAAGCAGTGCCGGCGCCAGCCGAGCGCTGATAAGGGGGCGTCTAAAATACCAGAGGGGGCGATCACATGAATGCATATAATTCCCCCAGCTAGAAAATACATAGGTTTGGTACATTAAGTTTTAAAGTGTTATAAACAAACATCTCTGTAATACAACCACAAAAACTACAGCTATAGTAAGCAACGTACAGAGCTCTGAACAATACAACAACAACAAAAAAAACGCATACCTAACGTTACATATTAGCACAACACTACTCATTAGAAGTTCAGACCCAGAGGTAGAAATAAATTTTACGTAATGGTGGGGGGCAGTGTTGGCAAATAGAGTTGATGGTTTTCAGCCCAAAAACGGTCCAAACGCAACATTTTATCAACATTTTGGTTCAATTTGATCATATAACGTAGTTATTTTAACTGCCACAAGTAATGCACCATAAGCTAGCGATTAAGCAGCTAGAGAACCACAATAGCAAAATGACAATAACTCGTTTACATGTACAGCTATGCTGTAGGATAGGCTAATTCAAATTCGTTAATTATAAATTTAACAATGTCTGTTTTTTATCTATTTACTCCTGATAAACAGGTGTGTGAGAGAGAGAGATCGTACAGGCTTACCTTTAACGTTAAATGCAGAACAATAATAGGCTGTTGGTTGTACGTTGACTTGCAAGGATGCTGAAGAACATGAACATCTGAACTTTTCAAAACTATGAACAGTCTGGCTGAAGTTCATGGTGCCCGAATTGACTTAATGACAGCCGAACATTTGGATCTTTGCGCCTGAAATGCTCCGATAATTCATCCACGCCACGGCATTAATTGATGTGTGACAATCCGGAGTCCAGTTTGTAGAACTTCCAATGCTATTTTCCATATATCCATTGCTACAGGGCAGGCCCAGGTCACTCTCACACTCCTGTCTGTAAATTTTTATATAATTTCCCACTTCGACATCTTGATTTCCCTCTGAGACTCAGAACGCGGGCTCATTGTCGGCGTACCTCAAGCCGTCAACACAAACTTGTTCAACTTCAGGCGCGGCTGCAAGAACCAACAACCTGACGTCAAAGTACCGCGAGAACGATTCGAGAAATCATACTAAGTGTCGTTTCGTCTCGCTCTCGCGGCATTTTGACGTCTTCGCCTGATGAATTCGAACAAGCCTATAGGCTACACATGAGTGGGCGTGTGTCACGGTAGAATACATGCACACTTGTTTTTTTGTTTTGTTAAATAATTAGACTTTAAAATTCACTTTAGGAAGACAATACACAAGGCAAACGTGATTTTTAAATAGCGCATTTTATCATTAAAATCCCATTCAACATTAATGGTGATCTGAGGGGGCGGGATAGTGCCAGTGAGGGGGCGACGCCCCCTCACGCCCCCTCGTGGCGCCGGCCCTGTCTGCAAGTGACTTGTTATACACATAGGTCGCAGACGTTGCATCCCTTAACACCTTCTGAGTTAAGCAGTAAAGCACAAACAGCAGTGATTCACTACATGAAAAGGTTTTTTTAGTGTATTTTTAGTGGGATTTCAGTTAAATTTTTATAGAAACACTGGAAATACCGGAGAAATACCGGAAATTATTTAAACAGGATAATGATGGGATTAAATAGTAAAGTGCAGGAGAATCCTGGGAAAGATGGGAGGGTTAACATGCATGCATTTCACGGAATGAGTCATTTTATTTCACGGTAAAGGTATAATTCATGATATACTGCAAAAAAAAATATTTTCAAGAAAAAAAATTCTTTGTATTTTTGTGTTGTTTTCAGTAAAAATATCTAAAATTCTTAAATTAAGATGCTTTTTCTTAATGAGCAAAACGACCCAAGAAAATAAGTCTAGTTTTTAGACCAAAAATATCTCATGTAAGTGATGTTGTGCATAAAACAAGTAAAAAAATCTGCCAATGGGCATTAGTATGAATTTTTCTTGAATTTAGTGTTTAAGAATAATATTCAAGATTTGTTTGCTTACCCAATTGGCAGATTTTTTTTTTTTCAATTTTTTTGCACTAAAGATAACAAAAGACAAGTCTTGATAGACAAAATCTTGTTTTTAAATCAGTTATTTATTTTGTAGTCTTGTAATAGGCATGTAAAAGCCTATTCACACTGATCCAACAAGCGCGTCTGTTGGATGGGTCAGTAAAGCCCTTTTCACACAGACATTCCGGAATATACACGTAAAATGCATCCCTGATTTTTCCGGAATGGTTAGATTTTTTGTTCATTCACACTGCCAAGATTACACGGCATCTGATGGTCCCGGAAAGACATGTGACCTTTTGAAAGTCCCGCCCTCTCTGAAGTTTGCAAATTCTTTATTATTTCTCTCTCTCCAGAAACCACTCGCGTGCATTTTTGTTTATGATAAGACTATAAAGGAGCGCGTGAACGCACAGTTCTATGCTGGTGAATGATCTCAGCTTCTGAGTGGATATTTGACGAGCTCCCTGATCTCTGCTTTAATACAGTTTTCAGACAATTCTCATCGTGATTGTTTATATGGATTTAAAACCCGCATTTTGTGGAGCTGAACGATATATCTTGTTGGGATGACGCGCGGGTATTTTAGTTTATTATAGCTCAAATGAGCACGTGACGCGATATTCTTTTATGCTGCTAAATGATCTCCGTTTCAACGCAGTAAGTGACCAGCTAATTTACCTGATATCTGCTTCAGTCCAGTTTGCTGACATTTCTCGTAGTGAATGTTGTAAATCCCTCATTTTAAGGAGTTGAACCAACTTCATGTTGCCATGTCACGGGCGTCCTCACTATGGCACGTGCGTCATTGTTTATGCGTCTCATTTATCATTTCCTGATAACTGCTTCAATCTAGTTTGCAACATTTCTCGTGGTGAATGTTTATATGTATGTTATCTCTCGTTGTAAGGAACTGTGCCCGGTTGCATGAAAGTCCTTAAGCTAAGAAATCCCTTAAATATAAGGTTAAGGGTGCCCTTAATAAAAAATGGGTTGCAAGAAAAACCCTTAAGTGAACCTTAAGGCTGTCAATAAGTATTCACCCTTAAATGCTAAAGTATTACCTTAAGTTCTGCTATGCGTTGCTACAAAGTCCTTAAGTCCCATTTTCCCTTAAAAACTTAAGGGACTATAACAGGTCCCTTAACGTCACACGCGATGGCTGATTGTATGGTTCTTTAAGAAAATGAAGTACCAACGCGCATTTCTAACGATCTAAATAATCCCTTAGAGAAAAGTGATGCGCATTTATTAGGAGAATAGCGGTTTGATCGTCCGTCAATCTAAAGTGCTTCAAGTTTGAATTACTTTCAGGTTTTATATATCCGGCACTTTACAGTCTGTTATTTGCGATGTTTAATTGTACACAAATCCGCCGTCTGTTGAGCTGCGTGCGTTGATTTGTTTACGCTGTGAGATTTTGTAACTATAGCAACCGCTTCTCCGCTGCCGTGTTTTGGCAGAGACTACCGTAAAATACTTAGTATAAACACTTAGGTAAGGGTGACAGTTAAGACCTTTGTTGCAACGCTCTTAAATAAATCCCTTACCTCAGGGGTTTTTTCCCCCTCAGGGAAACCCTCACTTAAGGAGTTTCATGCAACCGGGCACAGAACCATAACTTTTGTTGTGATGACGCGCGGTCCTCACTACGACACGCCCATTACGGCATTCTTTCGGCTTCTTGTTCACACAGAACATATCTGACTAGGTCCTCTTTCCGGCAACGATCCCAGAAGATTAACGGGACGAGTTTGTGTTCACACAGATGCTTGTCTGGCAATTTTACGGGTATTTTCTGGGACCAAAGTTTTGTGTGAATGGGGTTTCAGAAACCCCAGTTGCCAGTTGTTGGATCAAAGTAAATGAGACTTTTCAATGTTTGTTGATGTTGTTGGACCAGTGTGAATTGGCATTTAAACGAACAAGTATGAATATGCACAAACCAGACAGGGAAAATAGCTGTATATGAGGTCTTTAGATATGAAGATTATAAATGTGACAGGTGCTATTAGGTGATGATCATAGAGTCTGTGGTAAGGTGGTGTTGTCGTTTTTTTTACTTTCTTAGACTTGCACCCAAACCGTTGCGTCTTTTTCTCATCTTTCTGATCGAAGATGTGTGTACTATGAGCATACTACATTGCTCCATCTAGACATTCGTTAGTGATATAATTGCGAGTTTTGTCTCCATTTGCTTAAAGTTCAGAAAACAATTAACAGCGTTATGGAGTGCTTTCCTTATTTGTGTGCTTCCCTCTAGATACCTCTGCATGCGTGAGACTCAGCTGCACAAGTACAGAGGGAGCGAGATAGACACCCACGATGGATTCACTGGCGCCTATTATACATTTGTTATGATGAGTGGATTATTTCCCTTTTCACTGTCACACTCAGTCTAACATGCGAGAGTGCAGAGTTGGCCACGCCCACTTATTTACATTAAACGGAATACACAGAATAGAAAAATCTTGCACGTCTGACATTTTATTTCACGGTAACGGAATAAACCACCAGCCCTAATAACTTCTATGAACAAAAATGTAATTTCGCCATCACATTCAGGCTGTGGGGAATCAAGAGTTCATTGGAACAAACTCTAAGATTTCACGCACTGAAGCCCCAGAGGTGGCCGAAGAGGGCCAAACAGATTACCCTGCTTACCCTTGTCTCCTGCAATATCTTGTTAGTGCTAATGAAACAGATTTTAAAGGTCACATTGGCCGCACACATCATCTGTTCTCTGCAAATACTGTAAGTATGCTTTAGTCTCTGGTTTTCAGGCCTGCTGTTTGATCAACTATTACCGAACGACTCTGTGACCACGAGAAAACAGCAGGAAGTGGTTTCCTTCCTCTGAGAAAGGAGACAGGTTAAATATCCAATTCCATTCAGTTGGTTTTTCTTGCAAAAAGTAAATATACACTGTGAAATTGCTCCTGATGTGTTCAGGAGAAATAAGAGATTGTATTAAAAGAGCAAAACAGTGTGTCCAGAAAAAACATCATTTCGTTTAAAGAATTAATTCAAGTCACACTGGTTATATAGGCTGCAGAATTGCATGCATGGGCTTTAACTTTCCCCATCTTGATTGATCTAACAATTATATTTGTGTGGCTCTGAAACACTGGGAATGTAATAAGCTTTTTTTAATTTTGCCAGAATGACCCTTCGTGCTAGATGAGCCTTATGAAACACTCAGATCCGCGGCACGGCCAGGGGAACGGGCTTTATGAAATAAAACACTGCGACTCGTCTTCCATAAACAGAGCGTATCTTTGTGTCAGTGCGCTAATAACTTTCGGCAATGCGCTCATGCTATGTAATGGGCTGGGGAAGAAGTGATTAAGTGCATTCACTTTCATTTCTCCTAACTCCGCCTCTCCAAACCACCAAGCTGAATCATGCCGATGATTTGTAATTGATGACAGCTCACCGTCTATGGGTGAGAGGGTTTTCATTAATATCACAATGAAGCCAATCTTCTAACTCTCCTCGATTGTCTTCAGATAGCTCCCGCGGAGACTAGGTCTGTAGTACAGTATCTTCAAAAGCTCGCACCTGATCAGTGGCGGCCGGTAACTTGTTTTTCGAGGGCGCTCGATGCGAAGTTCGTCACAACATGTATGTAGTCCGCATGTGTGTGGTTCGTCATTTTAAAATATGTGTTCTGCGCGTCAAGTTATCCTATGTGCATCACGTGTTTTGTCAAAATAAGTGCCTGCTGCAGGCGCGTCTAAAGGGTTTATTATAAAAGAGACGCTCGCATTTGCCAGATACTCGCATAATCTGATGCGTAATCAGAGTTTACTGTTAACACTGCAAAAAATTATTTTCAAGAAAGAAAATTCTTAGTATTTTTGTCATGTTTTCAGTAAAAATATCTACAAATTCTTAAATTAAGATGCTTTTTCTTGATGAGCGAAACGATCCAAGAAAATAAGTCTAGTTTTTAGACCAAAAATATCAAATTTAAGTGATTTTTTGTGCATAAAACAAGCAAAAAATCTGCCAATGGGGTAAGTTAAAAAATCGTAACTCTTTCACCGCCAGCGTTTTTAAAAAAAGTTGCCAGCCAGCGCCAGCGTTTTTCATGATTTCATGAAGTTTAATGCCTTCCAGAAAATGTTCTTCTTTAAATATATAAACATACAATATACCAAATGAAAGAACAGACCCTCTGCTTTCAAACAAAAAAAAACCGTTTCATCCTACCTTTAGTGGTTCTTTTGCAATCAGCTTTTGAATATGGGTAGATTTGTAGAATTTGTAGATATTTTTACTGAAAACAAGACAAAAATACTAAGAAAATGTTTTCTTGAAAATATTTTTTTGCAGTGAAGGGAGTGTCTTGCGTGTATTTCGTGAACGTAAGCATCTCTTTTATCATAAACGGTTTTGACGCATCTGCAGCAGTCACTTATTTTGAAAAAAAACACGTGATGCACATGGATCACATGACGCAACAAACACATATTTTGAAAACACAACTCCGAACACACACTGCAAAAAATTATTTTCAAGAAAAAAATCTTTTAAATCTTTTAATAAAGATTTTTTGCTTGTTTTATGCACAAAATCACTTAAATTTGATATTTTTGGTCTAAAAACTAGACTTATTTTCTTGGGTCGTTTTGCTCATCAAGTTAAAGCATCTTAATAAAATAATTTTTAGATATTTTTACTGAAAACAAGACAAAAATACTAAGAATTTTTTCTTGAAAATGATTTTTGCAGTGCATATTTTGAATTTGCACCCCTCGGATGAGCAGTCACGAGCCGCCACTGCACCTTATTCCCATTTTCCATCTTTATCCAATCATCAGCATTAATGAAATACCACAGATGAATATTTTAAAGCGTTACGTAAATGCGTATGCAATAAATTAATTAGTGTATTAAAAGGCAGAAACCTTTGAATTCTAAGTACCCAAAAAGGAAGGCACGGTGTCTTGGCATTCATTATAAGACATGCTGTGTCATGTGGGTAGCGGAGCACCAGGCAATTCAGTTAAGAAGGCATCCCAGGGTTTTCCGGGAGAGGCCTAATGTCACTCCAAATATATTTTCTCGGTATGGATGGAGGACGCCATTTTCTTGCACAGAAGCACTGGCAAGGTTTCTGATGGAAGCTCAGCATGAGACTTTCTCGATTTTTTCCACAGGCATCTTATTTCTGGTGAAAGAAAGGCCTGAAATTGAGAAAAAGGCTTCACGTTTAAGGCACGTCAACATAAACAGAGACGTGACTACCAGTTTAAACGACAATTACACCCTAAGGACCGGAGAGGAAAGCGTACCCTTTATACTTTGCCATGTGATAATTGTGCAGGACATTAGCACAGCTCTCTCTGTTGCAAGGACGAGATAAGTAGCCCTGCCATGGTGTACTGTCAGCGGGGTAAGTGTGAATGATGACCACGGTGTCTCTCGGCTTAGGAACATCTCCTTCACCCCTGGCTTTGTCCCCTCCACTGAGTGCTGAGATACGGAGTACTGGCCTCATTTGGACGCTGACTTCCTTTTTAACTCCATGTACCTTTGCTTACAACAAAAGCAGCACAAAGACAGCGTGGCATTAAAAGTGCAACGTTTATTCAGAGCGACAAAGCAAACTGTGGTTTTAGATATGTACACATTTCCCGGTTTATAAGTCTTGCATGACTCGATGGCCAAACATGGCGAGTAGTAGAGTGTGTAAACTTCCCTGAAGAGACTTTGATGTAACTTGCCTTTTACGTTGCACTACGGAGGTCTTAATAGAAGTGATTTGAAGTTAGGCTTTATAAACTCAATAAGGGCTCAGGCTCTCGCTAGCCATAATTTGATCCAATTAAAAAGCTTTAATGAAGAAACCTCCTTCAACTGTCATTGGGGGCAGATAATGGTTTGGATTTCTATTTATGGTTCAGCTTTTCATTTATGGCAAGCAGGGAAAAATCATATTTAACGCTGTCTTACATTTTAGGATTGGTGGTGGTTGACTGCTTATTTAAACTAAACTCCTAATTAAACTTATGGACAACGTTCGCTACTACCACATAATAAGGAAGCTGTTCGCTCACGAAGCAATCGATGAGTATGCAGGGAGACAGATGGACTGTTTCACAACATGCATAACACCTATCTCAACAACTCAAATGAGACCCATCGCACTTAGTCATCTTCTGTGGACGTGTCTCCGGCAACAAAGCGTCTTTAATTCACAAAAAGAAAAAAGAGAGCAAAACGTTCAAATGAGCCAGAAAATGTAATGCATCTGCCCAAGCCTCTTGGATGGGAGTCCATTGACTCTGATATGAATGTGGGATTTATGCGGCCATTTATGTATGCTGCGTTACAGCTGAAGGAGCATGGCCCCGGTTTTATTACATGAGTTAACACTTCTGCGGAGATCACCTGAGACATGCCTGACGTTTCCATTCCACAGCACGCTTCCTCCTTCTTCTACATCTCTGCTCTGGTGTATGTTGAATGCCTGATTTCTCCTAGACAAGATGATCACATTATCTATGGTTATTTAAATGAGATGTACGCTGGCAGGTTAAGGATTATCTTACAATGTGGTGCAGGAAAACCCTAAAGCTATCTTTGTTATACAGATTATGGCAAAAACATTTTAATAGGGAGATGCTTTTTTAAGATGTCAAATAAATCTTTGGTGTCCTCAGAGTACGTATGTGAACTTCTAGCTCAAAATACCTCGTAGATAATTTATTATAGCATGTTAAAATTGCCACTTTGTAGGTGTTAGCAAATATGTGCCGTTTTTGGGTGTGTCCTTTAAAATGCAAATGAGCTGACCTCTGCACTAAATGGCAGTGCTGTGGTTGTGCAGATTAAGGGGCGGTATTATCACCTTCTGACATCACAAGGGGAGCCAAATTAAATGACCTATTTTTTTCACATGCTTGCAGAGAATGGTTTACCATAACTAAGTTACTGGTTTTCTTCACATTTTCTAGGTTGATAGAAGCACTGGGGACCCAATTAGAGCACTTAAACATGGAAAAAAACAGATTTTCATGATATGTCCCCTTTAAAGAAATTTATGAAAGACAGTTAAAGTCAGCTATCATAATTTATATGAAAATCTTTGGGAAACTTATATTATATATTAGAGAGGGGAAGCACCTTAAGGGAAAACGTGCATTAAACATGACTGGCATGTCAGAAAAGCAAGATTCAGTATTGTTTACAAAAGGGTTTACCGTAATAAATCAAGGGTCAGTTCAAATAAAAAAGTAAATCTAAAGTCTCTAGATGGAACTACTAAAACACAACTTTTTTGTCATGTCAAATCTGCCTTGCACTACTTTCAGATCTGAACATTGGAGGTGGTAAGATTATTACTTGTTATGTGGCAAAACCTGCTTATTTATGTTGTTAGCCCAAAACTTAAAAGTTAAAGCCGCAATACGGTTGCCCCTCTCTTTTTGAAACATAAAATTGCATCTTACTTTACATACTTATTTACATATATTGAAAAAAAATACAACCCAAAAGCTCAATATATTAAACATTATTATAAGCTTAATTGTAGTAAGATAAGGAGAGTACTGAACACACTGAATGTTTATATGAGTGTGATTTTTGTTTATTTTAACCAAGAAAGTTTATTGGAATGCCCCAATGAAATAAAAATTTACCATTCTTATTTTTAACATAATATTGCAGTGTTTACTATAAACAATTTATCAGTTTAAGTCATTATTTTCTTTTAAAAGGCACCTATTTCATTGCTATAAAAACAACGTTATTTTGTGTATTTGGTATAATACAATGTGATCAAGTGGTTTATGGTTCAAAAAACACATTATTTTTCACATATCGTAAATTTTTGTAGCTCCTAATATTCCTGTCTTCCTGAAACGCACTGATTCATGTACAAAACTCATCGATTTAAAAATTGTTTGCGGATCATCCAATAATCGTTTTATTTATTTATTTTATTTAATAATAAAAGATTATGAATTTCAAACTGTACCAATCCATATAAATAAATGTATATAATACGTAGGCTATAGAAGTATTATACTTCATACAATAATAGTTAGATCATCCAGTAGTTTTCTATATTTAATGTACTTATAAAAGACAATGAATTTCAAACTGAAGTTAGTGAACCAATCATATTTTTATTAATATAAGTACATATGCATATACATTTATATAATACTTATAGAAGTAGGTTTTTTTTAACACAGTGCCTCCCCCTCGACCAATCTGACTCCTTCACACGCGTTACTTTTGATACGTTTACGCCTTTCATCTACACTACATCACCGTTTTCGACCCTCATAAACGGATTCGTTCGCAAACGCTGCAGACCCTGTTTTAGTTTTAATACTCAAACGTTGCTCTGAGTGTAAATGAACATAGACGGAGTCTTATATAAACGGACAGCTGATGTTAACGTGACAGCGCATCATTTTCAAAGTAAAAATTATTTTATTCATTTAAATGTTGGTTTGCAACGGAGGTTTTGGCAAAAATAGTAAACATCTACCAACCAGCTATTATAAACCCTATATCGGATTGTTTTAACATGTATCCTTATAGATAATGTCTGTTTTATATTAATATTTGAGTATTGTTGGGTTTAAGTATTGTTGTAATGTGTTTATGTTTTGTTTAAATTTAGTTAGCTCACGAAAGATAGACTGTAATTTTAAACGCCATATAGGCGTTGTGAAGGCCAATATGAAGGGAGAATTGTAATGGGTCAGACATTATTTTCCAGTTTAATGTAAGTTTTGTTTGCTACTTTAAAATGAATTTCGTTTCAGATAATATGTCTCTTAATTTTAATCGATGTTTTGTTGATAAGTTTTGTGAATATAAATTAATAAAAATAATAAACTCAAAGTCATTAATATATAAAGCTCGTTTAGGCGCTTTCGCTTTTAGCTACTTCTGTGTTGTTAGCGGAGGACGTTCACGGACCTCACACACTTTTAAAAATTAATGCAATAAGCATTTCTGGTAGGCTAAATTAACACTTCACCTCTTACTATGTTTGATTGAATTTTGCATTTGCTGAAATTTATTTTTGCTTCAAGTTCGCTACTGTTTAGTACTGTTCACTTGAATGCTTTCTTTTTAAATCATAAAGACCTTTCTGTTTAGTTATAAAATCAAAATTAACCAATTAATCATATTAATATGTTGTAGGGGGGAGCTAGAACAGTATAAGACTTTCCCAAACACATTTTTATAGGTTCAAAAATAGTGTCTGTTATAGTTGCCAGCAAAGGACCCAGGTATGACTTTTTGTCAATATCGCACACCCCTAGGCTGCATAAACGCGCAAAGGTAAGCTATTATTAGAGTAATAAGTTATTTTACACTTTTATGCGCATGCCCAGATACATGAGTGGTCATGTTTCATGCATTTATGGTGGTGTGTAGTGTGGATGAAGATTCTTTTTAAAATGCCAGTATAAATGAGGATCGTTTTCATTTTAAAATGCCGTTTTAAAACGCAAATGCTCTAATATAAACAGGGCCCAAATTTACTCTATAAAACAAAAAAAGGACTAAAAGCTCATATTGTCTTTGTGCATATAGAAGAATTAGATAAATTAATAAAAACAATACAACTTTAAATTCAAACTTGAACTATAGCCTACCGAGGTTTTAACTGCGGCCAGCACTCCCGTGCCTTATCAGCATATCTTAATGCGCGCCTACAGCCTATATAAAAAACAAAGATGCTGCAGCCAACGAGCAGCCGGTGGGGGCTGGCTGCAGGATGACTCAAACTCCTCTTGCATGTTTTATTAGACAATAACTACTCAAGATTTTGCATCAGTATAATTTTCGGGGATATGAGAGCAGGATTCTGGATTAAGATTTTGCGTCAGTATCATTTTCGGGACAATTATAGCAAAATTCGGGATTTGGGACAGCAGCTTAGATTTCGGGACGTCTGGTTACCCTATTCTCTAATGACATCAGCTAGACGGCTTGGGCGAGACCATCCGTTAACTCCGCCCCAGTCTGCTGCCAGTTCCATTTCTGAATAAAACACCTACTTTTATAAATCTAATCAAAACACAGTGGAAAGCAAGCCACGCCCACTATTTTCCTTGTGTGATATTCTGTTTCACTAAGAAATATGTCACAACACGGGAGTAAAGTTGATTGTGACTTCCGGTTTATTGGTACAGTTACAGTAAAGTTCTATAAGTAAGTAACTTTGAACAAGCCTTCCTTTGACTTATAATAAGGTTCACCCTAGGAAACAAAATGACCTCGGGCTGTTATGGTAAAAATGCTGAAATTACAGGCACACACTTGTATCCTAATACATCCGGGAAAAAGTTCTTAAAAACAACAATAGAACCGAAGAGACTATTGGGGTCAACATGATTTAATTTCTAAAAAGGATGAAGGAGCACAGTCCATTTAGGAAAGCTTTTCATACGATGTGGATCACCTAATGACCCACTCAGACATGTAGTTAGACAGTGTGGTGACTGGAGCAAGGGTTCATCTCATCAGACAGAAGCTTGCAGTGACTCAAGGAACCAGAGGACTTCCTGCCTGGGTTCTGACCTCAAGCTCCCAGCCAGCCCTGGAACCTCTATCCATCGCAGGCTGAGCGAACAGATTGTTTCAATTACTGCAAGCCTCACGTACCAAGTCCCCCTGACACCGGCTACATCCATGTGCAAGAAATGGATTCGGGAAGCAACATGTTGCTGGGCCAACACTTTCCTACACCAATCTATATTCTGCCTGAACCCTGAGATCTTTCCTATCAAGCGTTCTGCAACACTCAGAGTCTCCGAAGATTAAATGTTTGTCCATAAACACCAATTCATGTGACTGGCACCTGCACTTTAAATTTCCACCGAAATCAATTCACCTAACTCTGTGAGCACATCAATCTAAACAAGTTACATTTTCTATCTCATTTTCAGCTTCACAGGCATGGCACGGATGCTTGCCCATCCCAAGACATTCCCTAACATCAGCTCCAAGAGGAGCGCCTGTCTGTTCCTATAATATGCAGCATCGCATAATGCATATCTTGTTAGTTAGCAGCTAATTGCGAGCCGTAGAGAGTCTGACTAATTGATGGCGGCTTTACGGAGTAAATTGCGTAAAGGTAATTGTCATTGATGGTTTATGGTGCATCTCGAGAAGAACAAGAGATCTCAATGGATTATTTTGTCTCGTTCGAGGATTCCGGTACCTTTTTCTTTTTCTCTAGTTATTCCTCTAAATCAGGATAAGAAAGGTTAGCTTTGCGCTGATAGGTTGCCAAAGATAATTCAGTGTGTATGTCACACAGTTTCACTGGATGAAGTCAGTGCTCCCCGTACACCACAAATGTGTGTGGAAGATATATGACTGCGCTTTAATGAAGGCAAAATGGGACCCTCAGACCCTCAGGAAATGCCTTTATTGTGCAGGTAAGGTAGTTATCACGCCCCTAAGTGTGTGACAGCGTTCTGACGCCTGAGGACAGGCTGTTTTTCATAGTATACAAAGTTCAGCAACTTATTTTCCTATTAACACTGCCAAACAGGGTGTGAAATAGGAACATAGACGTTCCGCTTTGGGACGTTTAAAACGCTTTAGTGTTGTTTTAGGAATTATTAATGTATGAATTATAGTATTTGTGCATTTCAAATTGGTTTAATGGTACATGTTTGAGTCATTTGTGATATTGCATCCTATTTTATTTTCTTTGCTGTAATTCTCATGGGGCCTGTTTCCATTGTTTCTCAGATGATATACAAAAGCTTTTTTGATACGTTTCCTTGATTTGCGTGCAAGGACAGAATGGAGTCATGTTTCTTTTTGAGATATGCTGTCATTGATGTTTAAAGGCAACTGTATCTGGCACGTACACAGATAGCCACTGTAGATTCAAGTGATAGCAAATTGTTCAAGTCGCATATTTCAAAGAAAGGGTTTGTCTGATTAGAAAAAGACATTTTTGATCAATGTGGCTTTTCAAGTTAAACAGTATGTTTTGTCAACATTGATAATTAGTTGAAATACTGTTTAGAAAGTCAATAATAAACAGATCAGTAGTAAATATGATTATTTTTATGAGAATAAATTCAGTTATTTTCTACCACGCACAATTATATACAATTATTTGTTTATTATATATTATATATAATGTAAAAATAAATATTGCTGCCCACTCACTTACACAAACTTATGATAACCAGTATAAGATGCCTTTGGACAATAAAAGGTTTTCTTTTAGCTGAAACGTTGGTTATAATGACGTTTGTGAAAGTGAGTGGGCAGTCTTATTTTCTTTTTATAGAGTTTCGTCCTTCGACTTGCACCTGAAAGCTGTGCATCTGCTTAGTTGTCTATTAAGGAACTAAATATATAATAAAACAGCACCTAGAGGTGTGACGAGACACTTAATCCACGAGACGAGACGCGAGATTGGGTTCACGAGAACGAAACGATATTTTAATGCTTTTTAAGAAATCCTCAATGATAAAATAAATGAAAAAGAAACTGAAATCACGTCATTTTTAAAAGTTTTAACTAATCAAGGACTGGCCCTAACAATTATTTTGCTAACTGATAATGAAGTAATTTGTTATTTTGGGGTAATAAAAATAGACCCAAGTGAGCAGTAGCTCACATATTACATAATAACAAAGATGCAATAATAAATGGTTCAAATAAAGTATTAAAACCAAGTTCCATTAAACAACATTACATTAATAAACACATTACATTTGTGTCCTATAAATAAAAAGCATTCTGTATGTATTATAACAAATGCCTGCAGAAGGCGATAGTGGACTATCTTCACTTTTACTTTCACTTTCACTTTAGAGGGAGAGAAATGCTTATTTTTAGCCAAACAATGTTTAAACCCATTTGAATATTTAATATATGTCCATTTCTTTACAATAGAAATGATACAGCCACCGTCCTTTTTGAGCAAGAACATGCAGACATTAAACCATGTTAACTCTGAGTGAGGGATTAATCTGTTAAGACTTCTGACACTGATCATCAGACAAACACAACGCATCTCAGACTTCACACGAGTTCACAAACGAACATTATTGGAAACCCAAAGTAAAAAGCAAACGCTGTAAAAGACAGATATAATGCATGCACTGTAAAAGGTTCAAACAGAAAGCTGCATCCTCCGGAGGTCGCATATGCAGGCTGCGTCATCAAGGTTTATTTCAGTTAATTATCTGAGCATTACATTCGCAAGTCGTGAGCATATTAAAACAAGTTGCGATAAACTAAATAATTAGTAAACTTTATAATTGTTAATATTCTATAATAAGACAGTCTTTATGAAGTAAATGCAGTTTAAAAATGCGACCTCCGAATGATGCAGTCTTTTATTTGAGAAACAGACAGCATTTCACCTCCACAAGAAATCTCATGAGATCTCGATCTCGTCACACCCCTAACAGCCCCTATTGGTCCTCTTTGGTACTTCCACCCTCATATATGTGCTAGCATTGTCGTACTAATGTACTCATTTTAAAACTTTACTTGGCACGTTACTTGGCATGGTCTCATTGGGGTAGCAAGAGGTACATGAAGAAATGTTTTTAACTTCTTAGACACAAATAGCAACTTTATAAAGTGTAAATTATCATTAATTACAATAAAATCTCTTGATAAACAACAGGTTATTTTTCTAAAGAGAAAAGACAATAGTATGTGTGGGCTGTCTTTTATATATATAACTTGTGGGAGATTTTTTATTTTTGTTGAGCTTTAGTAATCATTTCACCAGACAAAAACTGCTTGTGTTAAATGTCTTCATAAATAAATTCAACATTACATCTTTCTCTGCAAAATTAACAAGCTTAGATGTCTTAATAAAATATGAAACTACTTTTTAATGTTTTTTACCATTGTAATAATATTATTAGTAAAAAAATATTTCTGATTTGGCACTGATTAAGGCATATGGTTAGGACTGTGGGCTAACATCAGACACAAATTCTTGAGAAAAACTGTTTTAAACTGGTTCAGTGTGTATTTTTGCTGATTTGTAACATTTTGCGGCAGTTTCCGGGATAGGGCTTATCCTAGTCCCAGACTAAAGTGCATGTTTGAGTTGCCTTGATTTAAAAACACCTTGAACTGACATATCTTAAAGGATTAGTCCATTTTCTTTAAAAAAATCCAGATAATTTACTCATCAGCATGTCATCCAAAATGTTGATGTCTTTCTTTGTTCAGTCGAAAGAAATTATGTTTTTTGAAGAAAACATTCCAGGATTTTTCTCATTTTAATAGACTTTAATGGACCCCAACACTTAACACTTTTAATGCAGTTTAAAATTACAGTTTCAAAGGACTCTAAACGATCCCAAACGAGGCATAAGGGTCTTATCTAGCGAAACGAAATTAAAAATATGCACTTTTAAACCAACGCAACCTCACGCAATACGTCATCACGTCACGAATGACGTATCCGAAACTACGCCCCAGTGTTTACAAGTGTGGAGAAAGAGGACCGTTCCGACGTTGTTGTATGTCGAATGATAATAATCAATGTCTTTGTGTCAGTTTATTGTTTAAAATGGTTTCATATATGTAACATGTGACCTTTCCACGTCATTACGCAATTACGTGAGATCGCGCTGGCGCGTCACAGGACCGGAGGAAGAACAGAAGTTGTGGTTTAAAAGTGCATATTTTTTATTTCGTTTCACCAGATAAGACCCTTATGCCTCGTTTGAGATCATTTAGAGTCCTTTGAAACTGTAATTTTAAACTGCATTAAAACTGTTAAGTGTTGGGGTCCATTAAAGTCCATTAAAATTAGAAAAATCCTGGAATGTTTTCCTCAAAAAACATAATTTCTTCTCGACTAAACAAAGAAAAACATCAACATTTAGGATGACATGGTGGTGAGTAAATTATCTAGATTTTTTTAAGAAAATTGACTAATCCTTTAACATACTGTATATCATTGCCATTGTTACGTCTCAAGAAGCACACCAGTATTGTGTTTTGTAAGGATTGTGTGTAAAAACTACTTAAATGTCCTAATATACAATCTAAACATGGCTGGGTTATTTTAACCCATAAAGGGTAAATATTGGACAGAACACCAGCTGGGATAAAAATTACCCAATGCTGGGTTAAAAATGACCCAATGTTGGGGTGTTGTTATGCAACCATAGGTTATAATAACCCAGCAGTACATGTATTTACCCAACATGTCTTAAAAATAACCCAATATTAGAGTGTAACTAAGTCCTAGTGTTGGATTTATCTAAACCCTGTTTGGGAAACGGCCCCTTAATGTTTCTTTAAGAAGGGTTCGTTCAGAAAATCTACTATGTATAATTGCAAAGCAGTTTTTGCTATGCAAAGCAACCTTTTGTATACAGATCTCAAGACATATGAGAAAGCTCTGTATGAATCAGTCACTCCTCTGGTGTCAAGAATCAATCGGTTAAACCATCGCTTAGACTGACAGCACATAGTGCCCATGGGAACTTTTCTCAGCAGATAATAGAAAACAATTAAATGTGGGAGCTGTGAAGTTGGAGGTAGAATAAGGAGCTTATGGGGAACTGCGATTCCTCAGTTCACTTATAGTTCTTCAGCTTCATTTCTCACTTTCCCTTATTCCCATTCAGCATGAGAATAAGTCTCCAAATACAATGGCCACCTTGGACATAAAGGTTTAACTTCTTGCAATGGACTTAACAGTTATATATGTGGTATAGCAATTGAAACGTGTTATCAAGTCAGTAATGATAAATTTATTCTTTGATCAAATTAACATTTAAAGGGCGATAACCAATTTAAGTAAGTATTTGGCTGGTAACTCCATCTTAACATGTCAATGAAACACTTGATATAAAGACCTGAGATGCAAAACCCTCTAAGTGCTTCTGACATGAAATAAATCCAGATAATTTACTCACCACCATGTCATCCAAATGTTGATGTCTTTCTTTGTTCAGTCGAGAAGAAATTATGTTTTTTGAGGAAAACATTCCAGGATTTTTCTAATTTTAATAGACTTTAGTGGACCCCAACACTTAACAGTTTTAATGCAGTTTAAAATTGCAGTTTCAAAGGACTCTAAATGATCCCAAACGAGGCATAAGGGTCTTATCTAGCGAAACAATTGTCATTTTTCACAAGAAAAATAAAAAATATGCACTTTTTTTAACCACAACTTCTCATCTAACTCCGGTCCTGTGATGCGCCAGCGCGACCTCACGTAATTGCATAATGACGTAGAAAGGTCACGTGTTGCATATATGAAACCATTTTAAACAATAAACTAATACACAAAGACATTAATTAGTATCATTCGACATACAACAATGTCGGAACGGTCCTCTTTCTCCACACTTGTAAACAGTGGGGCGTAGTTTCGCATTCATCCTCTGTGACCTCTTGACGTGATGACGTATTACGTGAGGTCATGATGGCGCATCACAGGACCAGAGATAGACAAGAAGTTGTGGTTTAAAAGGAAATGTTTTTTTTTTTATGACAATAGTTTCGCTAGATAAGACCCTTATGCCTCGTTTGGGATCGTTTCAAGCCTTTTAAAACTCTGTTGAAAAAAACTGTTAAGTGTTGAGTTATGTGTTAAGTGTTGGGGTCCATTAAAGTCCATTAAAATGAGAAAAATCCTGGAATGTTTTCCTCCAAAAACATAATTTCTTCTTGACTGAACAAAAAAACCATCAACATTTTGGATGACATGGTGGTGAGTAAATTATCTGGATTTTTTTTTAAGAAAATGGACTAATCCATTAATGAGCATTTTTGATCAGACTCTATTCTGCCAACAAACTGTTATTTCTGAATAACCTGGGGCCAGGATTAAGCAGATTTTAAGGGAAAGTATTTGATGAACGTATAATTTGTGCCGAGAGCATCTGGTTCATATCTCATTATTAGAGGCTTTTGCATCTGAGCTCTTCATATATTTCTGCTTCATAGGCTACTTATTTAACTGGAGTCTTACCTGTATGTGCATCATTTAAAAAATTATTATTGTGCGTTTTTCATGAGGGAATTTTGAGTGCATCTTATAAACACTTATACAGATGCTTGCAGAAGACTAACATCTAACAGAAGTGTCTGAAGTTAGCTCACCATAAGTGTATAAGTTATTGATGGAAAAGAAATTTATCAAAATAACTCATACAGGTTTAGAACAACATGAGGTTGAGTAAATGACAGGATTCTGATTTTTGTGTGATCTATTCCTTTAACGGACACAATACGGGTTGGGGAACAACTTTAAATCCGCTGGTGGCATTCAATACATATTGTCAGAATCCTGCCGGATCCTGTTGGTATTTTAGTCTAGTTTAGCATGGCAGGGTTCTGACAGTACATATGTTCTATGTGGGAAGTGTGTGGTTGTAGTATTGGTTTATTTCGACCACGCATTTCCCGGGTCTCGTCACTTTTTCCCCGATCCCTTACTCGTGATTATTTTCAGCTGTATGTAATTTACTTTCTCCCTATTTAAGAGTCCTTGTGTTTGTTGTCTAGTGCACGTTCGTCTTGTTTTCATGCCTTGTCCCATGCTTGTTTTTGCCCTGTCGGTTCCAGTAAGTTTGTGTATATTTAAGTCTTGATCTGTTTTGTGTTGGAAAGTTTAATGTTAGTATTGTTAGTTTAGTGTCAGTTTCGTGTAGTGCTGTTGCCCTTGTCTTGTTTTGCCCCCTCGTGGGTTTTGTTTTCCTGTTTTTCCCCTGTTTTTTGTAATAAATTCCTTTTTGTTACGTCCGCATCTGGGTTCGTGTTTTGTGTTCCCCGATTCCTGACAGAACGAACGTGCCAGAAAAGAACCCAGCGGACATGTACACCGGTACTCGCCTGGCGAGACGGGGAAAGGGTTGCCGCCCCGCATACGAGTCGGGTTACGAGTCTTATGACCCGCTCGTATGCGGACCCGTAGCCAACGTCAGGTGGAACCCGACCCGAACCGCCGAACCCCATCGACTCCCGCCCATCCGGGAGGGAAGGACCGTCGGGATGTGGGGGTTCGGCGACCCTGAACTCTCTCCTCTGGCTCCAGAGAGCCGCTCCCCGCCTCCGTCCCTTCGAGGGAAGCGTGAGAGGAGGATCTCCTGGGAGTCTTCGTCTGGGGGGTCCTCCTCCGACTTAAGAGCACCACCACATCCTCTATCTGCTCCGCGACCTCGAAGGAAGAACAGGAGGAAGGGGGATCTTACCCAGCCGCCAGAGCGTCTAGAGCGCCCAGAGCCGTCGACGCAGCCGCCAGAGCGTCCAGAGCGCCCAGAGCCGTCGACGCAGCCGCCAGAGCGTCCAGAGCGCCCAGAGCCGTCGACGCAGCCGCCAGAGCGTCCAGAGCGCCCAGAGCCGTCGACGCAGCCGCCAGAGCGTCCAGAGCGTCCAGAGCGTCCAGAGCGCCCAGAGCCGTCGACGCAGCCGCCAGAGCGTCTAGAGCGCCCAGAGCCGTCGACGCAGCCGCCAGAGCGTCCAGAGCGCCCAGAGCCGTCGACGCAGCCGCCAGAGCGTCCAGAGCGCCCAGAGCCGTCGACGCAGCCGCTAGAGCGTCCAGAACGCCCAGAGGCTTCGACGCAGACGCCAGCGCAGCCCCAGCCATGTGCGCCGCCAGCGCAGCCCCAGCCATGTGCGCCGCCAGCGCAACCCCAGCCTTGTGCGCAGCCTTGTGCGCAGCCAGCGCAACCCCAGCCGTGTGCGCAGCCAGCGCAACCCCAGCCGTGTGCGCAGCCAGCGCAACCCCAGCCGTGGGCGCAGCCAGCGCAACCCCAGCCGTGGGCGCAGTCAGCGCCACCCCAGCCAGACTTTGCCATTTTTGGCCATGGTCATCCCGGGACTCTCCCGAAGTCCACCCAGACTCTTTCCCCACCCTCCCACCCTGGACCACCCCCTATGAACTTTTGTGTTCCCCCACCCCCCCTCCCTTGTTTATTATTTTTATTGTCCCATCCCAATCCAGTCATTGTTATGTCTTGTTTGCCCCTAATGTTATTTGTTATGTTTTCATGGTTCATGTCATGTATGCAGTCCGTCTTGTCCCGTGTTTAGTGTTCCCCCTTCGAAGGCGTCTAGTAGCCGCCTTTTGGAGGGGGGCGTACTGTCAGAATCCTGCCGGATCCTGTTGGTATTTTAGTCTAGTTTAGCATGGCAGGGTTCTGACAGTACATATGTTCTATGTGGGAAGTGTGTGGTTGTAGTATTGGTTTATTTCGACCACGCATTTCCCGGGTCTCGTCACTTTTTCCCCGATCCCTTACTCGTGATTATTTTCAGCTGTATGTAATTTACTTTCTCCCTATTTAAGAGTCCTTGTGTTTGTTGTCTAGTGCACGTTCGTCTTGTTTTCATGCCTTGTCCCATGCTTGTTTTTGCCCTGTCGGTTCCAGTAAGTTTGTGTATATTTAAGTCTTGATCTGTTTTGTGTTGGAAAGTTTAATGTTAGTATTGTTAGTTTAGTGTCAGTTTCGTGTAGTGCTGTTGCCCTTGTCTTGTTTTGCCCCCTCGTGGGTTTTGTTTTCCTGTTTTTCCCCTGTTTTTTGTAATAAATTCCTTTTTGTTACGTCCGCATCTGGGTTCGTGTTTTGTGTTCCCCGATTCCTGACACATATAAGCCAAGCACAACAAATAAGACTGAACTCCTCTCCAGGTCGGCTATATCTGACAAAACCCAGGAATCGGACAGCTGGAATCGCACCTACATGCAGAATGAAACGTCGCACGGGTGACGAGGTTTTCAGAAACACGGACAAGAATAAGTGGCCCAGAACAGTGTTTGCTGTTAAACTTGGCTGTTCTGTCACAGGACATTTTCCTCATGTGCCTGTGATGTGACCAGGCAGCTGGCAGCGGCAGAAAGCGAGGCAGGTCACAGGTGCCAGAAGAATTATCAATCTCTCCCTCCTACGGCAAACAAGCACAAACGCTTCCCTCCCACGTGCAGCTTGAAGACTGGAAAAGCATCCACCCAGGGCATTCGATTCTCTTGCTAAAGAAGAGAACGGGCTCTGTGTAGCACGTCGAGGTAACTGCTGACCCAGTTGGAAAATGGGCATGTGTCCCAAGGTCACACGCCTACACGCCCGAAAGGTTTTGTTTGTTCGCAAACCGCCACAAGCCATCTTTTGCGGCCCTTATGCCAGGTGTGTACTAGAAAGCGAGTTCTCCGGTAGGGAATGGAGGCAACTGCTGGCTCAGCCGGAGTTACATAATAAAGCCTTGTGGGACGGGCGCGTATAATGAATGTTGGCGTTATTTGTGAATTCTGAACTGGAGCATACGCCTCAACGCTCCACACTAATATCTTTACTTTATTGACAAACGCAATTCTTCAGTAACAATGTTCGGTGTTCAAGTGAAACATCTTATCAGTCAATGTCTAAAGTCTTATCAGTTGTTAGTCTGTAGTGTGCACAAACAGATACAAATCTCCTCTGATGTCTTTATTAGCACACTGCACTTCAAAAATGAAGAATCTGTTTTTCTTAAGTCTTTGATAAAGTAATTGACTTTTTCTCTTGCAGGTTCACGTTACATTTAGGTATGACACTGGGATGGTACCCTTTCAAAAAGTAAGACTTTGCACCTTAGGGGGGGGGGGGGGTAAACGGTATTTCATACTTTTTTACGTATTAACACAGTTTAAGAGTTGGTTTCCTCATGCTAAACAAATGCAAAGTGTCAAAAAAATAGTTGTACGTGTTACCGAGTATTTCCGTGCCGACTGCACTTCGCCAGGGTTCGTACAAGCTTCTGAAAGTTTTTTTCGAATACCGCTCCAGTTGACGTTTCACCCGAGGACGCTAAGTTACAGGCATCACTTCACGCGACAACTTTGTTTTATATCAAGACTCAACAATGGCACGAAAGAAAAAGAAGTGTGTTTTTGGATGTAAGGAGAAGAAAGCCAGCATTATGGAAACAATAGATATAGTTTGTTTATCCGGGGTAGCAGCGGACATTTGCGTGTGTTTGTTTAACCCTGGATTTTATTGAAAAGTCCCAACCGGGTCATGAGTTGCATGCGGTAAGTAAGACTTTTGTGTTATGTTGGAAATAGGCGCGTTAGTGCATTTTTTATAAACGACATGAACATGTAGTGAATCATAAGTTATCCAGTCAGTGTTGCATGACTTGTGACTCGCTCCTCATGCAGCTAGTAACTCCTCCTTCCGAATGTTTTCGGACGTTATCGGAAAGAATCTGTAAAGCTGATCTTTCTTTTATAAATCTGAAAAAACAAAGACTATTTGGAGATATAAAGGATGTAGCACTACTACTCCAGATTAACATCAGATACACAGAAACTGCTTGTGTAATGGGATACTTAAGAGTTAATATGAGTACCTCAGAGGAACATATTAGGGTGCACATTTTGAATGTATCAACGGTATCTCATGGCAATTTGTACATATTTTACAAGGTGGCTAATTTGTATTAATTTGTTCGACCACGTTTGTATATTTTTTATTATTTGCCATAGCCCTGTGACGTTGGGGTTAGGGTTTCGTTATTGTTTTTTATGATAATAGTTTTGCACGATTTACTTCATACAAATTCAATTAGCCAACTTGTATAAATGTATACAAATTATCGTGAGGCTGAATGTATACATATCTGTACATATATGGCTCATATTAGGAACTTATTAAAGGGTACTACCCGGTGACAGCTTGGGACCATTTTTGACCACTCTTTTTTTGACAGTGTTCAGGGTATGGAGAAAAATTAAAAATTAAAGTCAGACAGGTTTGGGAAAAAAAGTGGGAGAAAAAAAATCATTTTTAGGTGAACTATTTATTTAACTATAAATCAGTGGGAAATGTTTGATTTAATCATACTGCCTATAAGTAATATGCTTTTCCTTATACTAAATGAAACTATATACAAAATGCATAATAGTGTATAATTCATATTGCCAATACAACACACTAAACACAGATCATTTTCATTGTTAGTATTCCTTTAACTATTCATTTAAGAGAGCTTATAAATCATTTGTTCAATTCAATAATTTGCCTACTTGACATACTTGAAATGAAGAGTTTGGTTCCAAAACTAGATAAGAAATTTTTGTCAAAACATGTTTATTAATATGCTTTCATGTTTTGTGTTTTATTGTGCTACTTAGCTGCATTTTTATTTATATTAATTGGAATGCACAATCAAAAAACAATATTTTTGAAAAATTACAAAAACGGAGTTATCTCGTTTTGAAACCAAACTCTTCAAATATATTTATAAATACAATGTACACATCTAAACACTGTAATTACCATAAGAAACTAAAATGTAGATAAAATGTGAGGTCACTGTCCATTCTGCTTACATTTGCTAACAGTGCTGTGCTACAGAGTCTTGTGGCACTACTGCCCTCTGCTGGTCAAATGTTTGTCATGCTCACTCGAGCTGAGGTTACACCAAGATCCATTAACCGTTTTTTCCTGTAACTCTGTTCTTTACAAAAACTCATGACAGTTTTGTATGTGTGTCTCATTATTAATATCATATTCCATTATAATAGCATAGAAGATGTGCAGTAAACACAGTGAAAAATAACTCATTAAAATGCATGCAGATCAATATAATTTTAACAAAACTGAATTATGAGTTAGATAGTAAGAAAGGTTTAAGAAAGGACATTCTGTAAAAAAAGAACATTGATAATGATCGAGTAAGGTGTTCCTAATTCAGACTGATCTCATGGAAAGTCATTTAAAAAATGTATTAATTTATTCATGTTCATGGCACAAAATTCAGCTTTTTTTCGTGCCTTGAGGATCAATGTCTTTTTTGTGTCAGTCGCACAAATTTCTATAAATAGTTTTTTGTGTCCGTGGCACGACTTTCTTTATGGTGTCATTTTATTTATTGTTTTCTCATAGATGTTTCCTATTTTCTTACCATTGTCACTTGGGGTTGGGGTTAGAATCACTTTCTGTTACATTTTTAGACATCCAAACCCCAACTCAAACCCCAGCTCCAGGCGAGAATAGCGGAAGTAAAACATGTAGAAACCAATGCATAAAAGTACATCCTAACCCAAACCTCAAATCTACACTGTAAAACCTAAAAGTTAACTCAACTCAAACCATTTAAGTGAACCGGTTGCATTATTTTTAAAACACATACATTTGAGTACTGTGAACTTAAACAAATTGAGTCAGATGCAGTTATGCACTTATATTTAAGTTCACAGTACTTAAATGTATATGTTTTAAAACTTAAATGGTCTAATGCAACCGGTTAACTTAAATGGTTTGAGTTAAATTAACTGTGTAACCCCAACCCCAAGCGACAATGATTTAAAACTAGGAAAAAAATTAGAAAACAATACATAAAATGACACGAAAAAGAAAGTCGTGCCACGGACACGAAAAATTATTTATAGAAATTTGTGCGAGTTACACGAAAAAAGACATTTGTGCTCAAGGCATGAAAAAAGCTGAATTTCGTGGCATGGATACGAATAAATTGATACATTTTTAATAACACGACTTTCCATGAGATCATGTTGTCCTAATCTCATCATTAGAGACTTTAGCCTGGATTACACAGACAGGGTCACATTGACATACAAAAAGCTTATTTCTTAACTTAGTGCCTATAATATTACGTATACAAGAAGAAACACAGGCTAAGTAACCAATAGCATACTAACAATCAGTAAAAGGTAAGTGCTCAATGAATACTGTGATCCAAAGTCACAAGCTTGCTGACCCAACATGAGGAACGTGGATATCATGCAGAGAACACGCTGGCATTGTCAAGAGCAATGAAGTTCCTTTAAACTGTTCCTACCCCCCTATGGCCCATGGGATTTCCTCTGCTATTACTCTGAGTGCAAATGAAGTCCATTAGGACTGCAGTCCAGTCGGGAGTCATGTGACTGTTCATGCCTGTCTCTGGGCTGTAGGCAACTGCTATAGAAACACACTGCACAGCAAAATCACCAGTGTTAAATCAACACTGCTGGTGTATATATGGGGACCACCAGGTCTGGTGTTACTCATATAAACACCAGGGGTGTTCATTTAACACTGATGATTTTGCTGTCCCAGATAACAAAATTCTTGTGGCCCAGATCTGGCCCACACAAAACACGTTCATCTGGCCCACATACCGCATGGAATGATGGCACTTGGGAGGTCCGCTCCTGTTTGCCAGATCAAAGCCACAAAAAAGCCATAGCAAATCCGCATGTCAGCCACCAAAAAACCGAATGAAGCAGAACTGACCCTAATCTGGGCCACAGTTGGTTTTTATTCTGGCCCAGATCCGGCCATCACCTGACACAGTCTCATCTGGCCCACATACCACATTATCACAAGTGAGATCTTTTTAAAGCCAGTAATTAGATTACATGGAAACCAAAATAAGGTCTTTAGGAATAACACCAGCAATCCTATAACTCTCACCTGTCAAAAATGGTGCTAAATAGCACTAAAAGCTTGTAATCGTAGAGGAACCATTTTTGTGGTACATAGCACCCACTTATGGTTCTAGACAGGCACTACATATGTGTTGTATATAGCACTAAAAATGGGTTCCCTATATGATTACAAGCCAGTGAACCACTGTGGTGTTTCAGATCGTTACAAACTTTGCTCAGATTTACCAAAGTACTCCAGTCTGCCGTCAAGATTTGTCCGATTTAAGATTTTTCATTTTTTTGTAGTGTGTAAGTGTGTATTAGTACTAGTATTATGTATTATTAGTATGATATGCCAAAGGTACAAACCCCAAGGTAAACGATGACATGAGTTATCATTTCCAACGTAAATCTCTTTTCTTGGACTACAACAAAAACACGGATTATAGGCAACAGTTTACTTCCTGGGATTGTTGATGTAGACAAGATCGACATTATCATAAATCCTCCCGCTTGGACTCACAGACTGGACACAGCATTGCATTGTGACCGAATCCTTCAAACATGGTAAGGAGCGTCACATTTCCGGCTGACGTCAAAGGTATTCAGGCCAATCACAATGTACAGATTAGATCACCAGTGTTTTTTTAACCATATAAACACATTGTATTATACCAAATGCACAAAATTACATTGTTTTTAGCAATGTGCAATTTAATGTTATTAATTAACAATTTTGTATTAATATTATTTAATTTATTTTAATCCAATTGTATTAATTGAAATCAAAATGTGTGAGACATCCAGCTGACCAAACTGGTCAGCTTAGAAACTGTCTGCACAAATGTTATACCTCTGTATACTGTATATCACTTGTTGTCTCATTTGGCTCTATAAGTAGAAATTTTAGGAACTGACACTTAAAGGGACACTCCACTTTTTCAGAAAATATGCTCATTTTCCAGCTCCCCTAGAGTTAAACATTTGATTTTTACCGTTTTGGAATCCATTCAGCCTTCGGGTCTGGCGGTACCACTTTTAGCATAGCTTAGCACAATCCATTGAATCTGATTAAACCATTAGCATCACGCTAAAAAATAACCAAAGAGTTTTTATATTTTTCCTATTTAAACATGACTCTTGATATTACGCAGCATCCGAAAACATGGACAGTTGCCTTGGTTACTTTCAATAGCAGGGGACTATTTTTGGGCACTGCGTATTATTATCATTGCGCCTCCTACAGCCATGTTACGGCAGCAAAGTCCTTGATTATTACGCCAGAATGAGAGTATAGTTCCTTACTATATCTACCTAGAAAATCACAACTTTAAATTTTTCGTCAGTCTTAGTACACAATGTGACTACAGAACAGTCAAGTTTTAAATAGGAAAAATATCTAAACTCTTTGGTCATTTTTAAGCGCGATGCTAATGCCTGGCTCACACTACAGGATTTTTAAAATCCTGGCAGATTATGAAATCTGGTTGCTGCACACACATAAGGAGAATCTTGTCAGATATTCTTCTCTTAAATCTTAAACATGCCTTCACTACAGGATTTAAAAATCCTAGTGCATCACACACTACAGGATATTATTTAGGTTATCTTGCCAGAGCAAGCACTTCACGTCACCTCAGGAGAAAGGGTTATAAAGGAATGAAGATTATGACACATTTATTATGATTTCTTTTTAAATATTTACATTTGCTAGCAGCTTTCTATTTGAAAATAGGCAATTTCTCCTCCTCAGCTCTTGTTTATGAGGCAACGATCATGATACGTTTTAAGGATGTGTTATGCAGGCAGTGTTTGAATGCATACTGTAGATGTGTGCACATTCTAGCACCAACTCAAGTCTAAATTTAAATACATCTATTTAAAAACATATTTTAAATATAATTGGCTAGACTATATATCACTATTGTTTGCACATTTAAGAGTTATTATTAAGTGATCTAGGTTATTTCTATTAATGCTCCGTTTTCCTGTTTCTTCCTAACAGGAATATAATTGTAGGCTAAGCGTTGCTGCTAAATGACTGATACTTGGTTAAACTTGTTTTTGCACTGTTGTTTGCATTATTAAATTTCACTGTATATATACTACTCTGCAGTGATATTATTATGAAGCTATAAACTATGTGGATTCTATTTTTGTTGTTCTGAGGCTGTTGCTCTTTGAGAGCTTCTAAACAAATTTCATTATATTTTTATAATGACAGTAAAGTTTCTATTCTATTCTATTCTATCTTGCAGTGTATCTAGTGTTAAATTCAGTATTTACTTTACTTATGGTTTTGGACAAATACGTTGCAAGTGTGGATATGAGGCGCATCAGATTCTCAAGTGAGCGGTGTTTCAGCAATCAGTTTCTGTGTGTTTGTGGAGGGCGTCACAAAAAAGAACTGAAAATCGTCATATCATTTTAAATTTGTTTTGTTAAAATGCTAATTATTTAAGTGCAACTTATTTCGTGTATGCCTATTTATTTCATTAAATTTCCTTTATACAAAGAATAGCTGCAGGTGCGTGATTTGACTGACCATCATCATGTTCCGTTGTTTTTAAGATATTTAAGATAATGTTTATAAAAGAGTGAACAACGTGAATCAAGCAAGGAATTAATTTCGATATTTTAAATAGTCTGTCTGCCCCAACGAACTGCAGTTGTGGCAGAATGAAAGTAGAATGAAACACTTGACCCGTACAGCAGCTTGATTCGCGGTCCCGAAAGCTGTCAATCATCTCCGTCTCTCAATGATTATTGTGAAAGTACTGACGTAATTTTCAGGATTTTAAAATCCTAAATATCAAACATGTTTGATAAGATCGGGGCGGCCTCGATTTGCTTGAGAGTATATCGGAAGGTGTAAGTTTAGATTTTTAAATGTCTCACATTACAGGATAATCCGGACCAAACTTCGGAGCCGATCGAGGTCCATTGCCCGATTTTCTCTCGGATTCTCGATTATCCTGTGGTGTGAGCCAGGCATAATGGTCTAATCAGATTTAATTGATTGTGCTAAGCTATGCTAAAAGTGGTACACCCAGACCCAGACATTGACTGAATGGATTCCAAAACGGTAAGAATCAAATGTTTAACTCTAGGGAGCTGGAAAATAAGCCTATTTTCAAAAAAGTGGAGTGTCCCTTTAAGGCTAAAGGCCGGAGTGTTGTTTATTTTTATGTGTACGTAAGGATTCACATACGTAATTTTCATCATCACACATAAAAAACAGACTATAGTTTTTTTTTTTTTCGTGTACACGAACAGACATGTATGGTCGAATGCACAGCCTTGCAAAGTATAGTTTATTGTACATTTTACACAGATGTTTGACGCATGCGCATTGCAACAAAATCCAAATGCATCTACTGGGCTACATATTACATTCTCCTGTAGATGCATATGAGATGTACAATGTACATAAAGTTTAAAAATCGTGCGGTGTGGGTACCATAAGAAAATTTTCATACTTCAGCCTTTAACCGACAAACACCAACATTCTCATTTGTCTGTTGGATCGAGTTTGCTGGCATTTGCCGTTGTTTGTTGGCATTTTTCGGATCAATGTCCCTATATTGATGCTGATGGGAGTCAAATGTCGCTAGTACTCGATGCATCTCGATTCAAATGAGATGCTCCTACGGGAGCAAAGGCAGGGGGGTTTATTCCATTGGTATATCCAGAAACAGCTGTTTTACCTCTAATTAAAGGAATGTAGCAGGTGTCACCTGCACCCCAGCAGTGTGGGGGCACACCTGGTTGAATTAATTTGATCCAAAGTGATTTAGACAGGACTGCCTGCACTCCATTGGGGCAAACAAACACTCAACACGCATTAGGCTTCTGAAACCGAGCACCTGCTTATAGCTTGAACCGCACGTGCGCTCTGTGCAACAGCAAAAAGGCGTTTCATTTTGGCACAGGCCTCTATCCACACCAAGGCCTGCTAGACCAGTTTTGTGCATGCTATGTTTACTCATTTAAGCCTGCGCTTTTGGTGATTTCACAGTGCGTTTAACTTAAGGACCTCCATTTGTCACCACCGCGGGGCATCTCCCACGTCCATTAAGAACAACCATAGATGCTTGCAACCCTTAACCTTTAATAGTTTTTATGCATTCGTAAATTGCCTTCAGATGCACAGGGGCACTGCAGTGGTCATTATTTACATTGACAGGCTGCAGCATTGGAGAGACACAGGGATGCATCCAAACATCGCGGGGCGGATCGCGTCGAAGACTTCAAACACACATGGTGCCCTTTTGGAAAGAACCGTAAGCGAACTGTAAGCGGACTGACCCTCTTATGGGGGACAAGAAAAATAAATATATATATATAAGCCTAACACGTGATCGGGACCATCAATGCTGACCATCGGTGAGTTGTGTGAAAGCATATGAACATTTCCCAGGTATGGATGCTATGTCAGCTTGTCTGGAATGCAGCCTGAGGAAATGTCATGCTTTCTAGTGCATTGGTTCCTATTGTGCCACAATAATGCATTAATTTCATGAGTCAACAAGCTATGACTGGCGGCTTATGTAGAACTAAACAGTGTTTAATTGGATTCTGATCCACAGCAATACACCGCAGGGCTGTTTGGCTTTTCCCCCCTCTGCTTTTTCGTTATAGCCCCTAAAGCAAAATGAAGGCGATTACTTCCATCCCTCTGGTGGCTTGGTGACTGGGTATTGTGAGCCCCTGGGAAGGCGCTGTTTACGGTCACACTTCACGTTGTCCTGATGCCCTGGAAGAGCGACTGCCAACTGCGCTAATGCTGCCGCTTGCCGATGTGGCACTGCAGAGGCCAACTAGTTGTCACGCAGGGATTAACCTTAAATTGATTACTAGCACAAAGATCATCTCTCGCCTGGGTAACACGCTTAGGACACAGTTCATTTGACAACCCGCGAGTGAAATTTTAGCAATGCTTTAGAAACATTGGTGTTGCTACAAGAGAAGCCCAGAGATGAGAATCATCATAACTGTGTTTACTAAAGCTAAAATTACATGTTGTTTTTAATTACTTGCTGATATTTGTCCATACTGCAGTGTTGCTCATGTGAAACTGCTGTTTTTATTTATTTACTGAATAATTTGAATTCTTGAATAAATCGCCTGGGGAGTTCGCTGAATGCTTCACTAAAGAATGTGTTCACTGAAACTGAAAGTTTGAGAAGGTTCTCAAAAATAAGCGAAACACATTTTGCTATAAAACTTTAAATAAAGGCACTTTTAAAACATGTCTGTCTAAACGTCATTATCAACTAATCTGATGACAACCGAATTAACCCTCGGTTTCACAGACAATTGAGGCAAAACACATGTTTAACTGCAAATAACTTGCACTGACAGATCCTAAATATGCCAGTGCCATTGATTTCCCTCAAGATAAACACCATTAACGTGTTTTTCTAAGGCATGTTTATCAAATATGCTTAAAGGAGTAGTTCACCCAAAAAATGGGGGCAATTTACTTTTTTATAGTGGGAATTAAAAAAACTAGGGGGACTATTTTTAGGTGAACAACTCCTTTAAATGTCTTAATTAAAAGGGACGATCCACTTAAAAAAAAATAGGCTCATTTTCCAGCTCCCCTAGAGTTAAACTTTTGATTCTTACCTTTTTGAAATCCATTCATCTGATCTCCGGGTATGGCGCTACCACTTTTAGCATAGCTTAGCATAATCCATTGAATCTGATTAGACCATTAGCATCGTGCTCAAAAATAACCAAAGAGTTTCGATATTTTTACTATTTTAAACTTGACTCTTCTGTAGTAACATTGTGTACCAAGACCGACAGAAAATTTAAAGTTACAATTTTCTAGGCAGATATGGCTAGGAACTATACTCTCATTCTGGCGTAATAATCAAGGACTTTGCTGCTGTAACATGGCTGCAGCAGGCGTAGTGATATTACGCACTGCCCGAAAATAGTCCCCTTGATAACTTACAATGTCAGGGGACTATTTTCAGGCGTAATTTCATTGCAGAATAGTTTTAAATAGGAAAAATATCTAAACTCTGGTCATTTTTGAGCACGATGCTAATGGTCTAATCAGATTCAATGGATTATGCTAAGCTATGCTAAAAGTGGTACCGCTAAACCCGGAGATCAGCTGAATGGATTCCCAAATGGTAAAAATCAAATCTTTAACTCTAGGGGAGCTGAAAAATTAGCATATTTTCAAAAAAAAGTGCAGTCTCCCTTTAACTAAGGCCTAATCCTTGTTTTAGCTAAGCCTTGTCTGTGAACCATGCCTAAGGGGCCGTTTTCCAGACAAGATTTAGATGTAGATTAATCCAGGACTGGGCCTTATTTATATTATATTACTCATATAATACGTGCAAATTGGCCTGAGATTCTGATTGGTTTTTTTTCAGATTAATGCAATACAGATGCTATTACAGCTGAGGTTAGGTACAATACAAATATGCTACATAAAACACTTTCCTTACAAGCTCTCATGTATGTGCACCTCATAAATTTAGTATTTCAGTGAAAAGGCAGTAATTTTTAATATCACCATTGCATTAACAACCATATTTTTATAAAACATTGTCATCTTCAGCAAAAAAGCGGTGCCAACAACACCAATCCAGGTGGCTGAACCTGGCCTGCCCTGCAGGAAGGGGCTGAAGCAGAAAAGGGTGAATTGCTGAAGTATGCTTGGGAACGTGCCAGCGGGTGATGTGAGTGTTGACAGCCTACGGACGGGCATCATCATCATCATCAGCCCCTCGACCTTCAACACAACACCTCCCCACAGTGTGAGTCACATTTGAATAATACATTCTCCTTTCCAGCAGAGCCAGTCCAACCTGCTCCAAAACAGGACTAAACAAGTACAGTGTCTGCAACACACAACGATTCATGTTTACCACAGACCGCAACAATAAGCAAAAACACTCACCGCAGGTACATGCGAGGTTAGAAATTTCTCTAGAATGTCGACCACATGGGATTGCAATAAGCATTTCCTATTGCAGACCTTGTGGTGCAACATCGCAGAACATTTCTGTAAGTTCGCAAAATGTTTTTGACAAAAACAAAAATTTAATAACTGGAATGTTTTAAATACTTGTTTATGACCAATTTTTGTCTATACTCTTTCATAACACCACAACTAATACTGTATTATAAATAGAACACAAATAACCAGATCTCACACAAGCTTATGTCTGACAAGCTACGGCCATTCCCCAAAACAAATGTGGTATTATTAACACAGCAATGGCAAAACAACAATCAATAATTCATCCTGTTTTACATTTTAGTACATATTATCAGGCATCATTCATGTCACATCTTGACCTTGTCTATTGATCGCAGGAGACAGACCTTATGAAGGTTGTTTGTTGATTCAATAAACAAATATGCCTCTGGTGTGTTAATCTGGTTCGAGAAAAGCACATAAAAGTGTTAATTTTTAAATGATTTCTTCTATCTAGCGTTTTCAAGACATCTTATAATCAAACACAGCCTAGACGTCTATGCTAAAACAAGGCAAAATTTGGGCTGTCAGTGAAAATGTAATAGACGTCTAAGCATAGCCCCCAAAAAATGAAATAAAGTAAATAAATAAATGAAACCAAACCCCTTGTAATCACTGTTGACTTTGCTTACATGTAGGAAGTCTCACAAGTTATATAAGCAAAAACATCATGTAATAAAATGACGGCTATTGCTTGCTGGGTAATGTGCTGCTTTCTAAACATTATCAGGTTTGTTTAAGCATCTTTATTCACACTCTCAGAAATAAAGGTACAATAAAGAATAAAAGTTGTTAACGGGGCGGTACCTTTTTAATAAGTACACTTTTGGACCTAAAAGGTGCATATTGGTACCTTAAAGGGATAATTCACTTTAAAATGAAAATTCTGTCATCATTTTCTCATCCTCATGTTGTTCTAAACCAGTATGAATTATTTTTTTTCTGATGAACACAAAAGAAGATATTTTGAGAAATGATGGTAAACACACAGCAGTAAGTGACCATTGACTTCCATAGTAGGAAAAAATATTTTGGAAGCTTTGTGATAAATGATGAAGAAAATATTTTGATAAATGATGGTAAGCACACAGTTGATGGTACCCATTAAATTCCATCATATTTTTTATTCCTACTATGGAAGTCTATGGTCACTTACTGCTGTGTGTTTACCACACTGATCTATATGAATGACTGGATTGCGCATAGAACGCTTGACGTAACCGAGTGAGGTGAAGCCAGCGCAGAGTTCGAGCCGCCATCTTGATACACGGACATGCTTCACACCGCGAGCGTGCACGAGCACCAGACGGCCGACATGAGATTAGACGTGCTCCGTCATGTCTGGAGGATAGCCAGTTGATAAAACACGTGTTCGTGAGAACTGTAAGTGGACTTTTTTTTTAAGCCTGTTATTGTATTAGTCTATAGTTCTTCTAATTTTAAAGTAAGTTAGTTGGTGATTTTGTTGTTTAATCAACCTGCTAAGGTTTCACGTGCCTGTTGATTAGATATAATTGTTGAGCGCTCTTGCTCACTTTATTCATGTGCATTATTTATATGCTACAGTTACACTGCTTTAAGATAATGTAATTGATAGTGGGAAATAATCAGTTTTAACCATTTTTGCGCTATCTATCATCGTTCGCCAGAGGATCTACAACATCTGCTTTAGTTTGTGTTTATTAACCCTTTAGTTTCACTTCATCACGCAGCTATTCCAATTAGAGGTATCTGTTAAAAACATTAAAGCAGACATATCATGCTTTTAAATCTGTCCTTTTTACATATAAATCATCTATTTGTGGTCTATGTAAAGCGAAACTGCAATGCTTGGGTCTGAATTCCTCATTATTATAGCCCCACAGGCCCCCTTTCTACCCCTTTTCTGATGTGCATCTGAGAGCAACTCGTTTTGGTACTGTCTTTTTAAATGCACGTCATACCCTGCCCCCTCTCCAGGTTGCAGAGGTGACACTCGGTTAAACTCCACCCCGTTCGGCCATTTTTGTAGTTTTATAGCAGAGATACGATTATCTAGCGGCACAGAAACTTTTTATTTACTCGTTATTCACAAAATGTCAACAACGGAAGACTTGTCCATCCAGCCTTATATGTTCGCGCCAGAGTCGGAAACGGACTGAGAGGAAAATGAAGATGACGAACCTGCAGAACAACGTCTTCATATGGAGGTATCGCAATGGTGTGAGGCTGCAGCCTCCGGAGGTTGCATATCTAGGCTGCATACGTCATCAAGACGGTCTTATTTCAGAATATTAACAATTACAAAGTTTACTATTATTCTTAGTTAATCGTAAGTTGTTGTAATATGCTCATGACTTGCAAATGTGATGCTCAGTTAACTTAAACCAGGCTTGATGCCCAAAAGCGATCTCCGCAGGCTGCAGCCTTCGGAGTGAGAAACAGCACTGCTAAACCATGACCACCATGTACTTTACTTTTTTACTTTAAGTTATAAACTGCTTACCGAAGTGCTCTGCTCGTCGTCTCCAAAGATAGAAGTAATTGACCCCTCAATCAGACGAAGTCTATCGGCAAATCCTTCTTTATACTGGCGGAGATTGGTGAAGTAGTTATCCTTAAAGTGCCTCGGGCACACAAAAATGACTTTACCCACAGATGTGAGTACATTTCTTACGCTCTCGTAACTTCTGCATCCTTGAGCTTGGACTACAATATCGCAGCGAGTAATATAAAATGGCGGATTGCTCGTAGTGTTGGGCTGGAAGTCGATGTCCTTATTTAGCAGTTCCGCTGCAAATACTGTGACGTAATTGTTCAAAAAACGTAATAGATAACAGAAAAATCAGAACCGGTTGGAAAATATGACCAAAACAGAATATAAAGATATCAACAAAGCACCTGAAGAGACTAATTTCAACTTTTATGCACTTATAAACACTACAAATATACAACAAATTGCATTTAAGAGCCAAGAAAGTGGATTTAGCATGATATGTCTCCTTTAAAATTCATTAATAATATAGTATGTGTTCATTTTTTGTTATGGTTTCTTCAAAATTAAGTTTTATTTGAGTGTTTTAAAAATAAATATTTTATTTATTTATTTTATTAAAATATGTTAATTTTCAACATGATGCATACGCCACGCCCCTTTGATTTCCACGCCCTTGGCCCCGCCCACCCGCCCAACCCTACCACCTTGACTAACACATTTTCTGCGGGAAACCCTGTTATGCCTATCTTTACACAATATTAGGGCTGTGCATCGATGCATCGTGTTTCCCATTAAAAATACCAGCGTTTTTTAAAGGTCTTTTTTTTAGAGTGTGACTGGTTAAGTAAGCCTGAGACAGTAACACTGGTTTAACCAATGGCAAAGCCTAAAATTTGGGATGTAACTAACAATGCAAGGAAGGGTAAATCTGTACTAAAAAATTTTTTTTTGAAAAAAACCTAATGTTAATAATCAGACGATCTGTATCTGTACTGTATGTGGTGTACACTGAATAAATGGTCAAACAATGGTCCCATAGTCCAAAAAATCTATCACCCTGGGGCAGTACCCTTTAAAATGTCCTAATTTGCATCATCTAGATACAGATGTGTGTACATTTGGAATCAATATTTGCTGTTGAGGTACTAATATGAAGTGCAAAAGTGTACTTTTTGAAAGGGCACTGCCTCAGTAACAACTAGGGACCATTTTTGACTATCTGAAAAATTACATCTGAAACATTTAATCAATCTATATCTCTTAACATAAATATTGATAATTTATATGTATTATATGCATAACTACTACCAATATCTTGGCTTAAGGCTAGAAAATGTAACCAACATGAGGGGATCAAGAAAGTCGTAAAGATTTAATGTGAAGATTCTGCCACTGTGACTTGAGTTCACTTTTCATCCAGAATGTCAAATGTAAAAGTGCTTAAAGAGATCTCAAGCTGTGTAGCACGCACCCTGAAGCAAAGGCTTTGTGTCTTATACATACAAAGACACAGTAGGAACACGAGTTTTACGTTTGAAGTGTGCCTTTATATCTCCTTTCCATTATTTTATATTTTTGAAGGGTTTTTTCTCATTGAGCTGATACAGGCTTCTGCAATGTGACAGCCTTGAATGATCTGTGAACTTTGACAGTGAGAAGTTATTCAAAGTTTTGTACAAATGGTATTGCTGCCTAATTCATTATAATTTGAAGTACTTAGGTGTGATTTGTATTTGAATGTGGTAATTATTAATTTCTATCCTATATATAAAAGTAGCATCTTATACTGTACATACTTGGTACAGCTCCATTTTATTCACTGATTATTAAAACAACATATGGCAACCACAGCGCTCACCACCATTAAAATCTCATGTAAAACTTCAGTCTGCACCACAAACAAGCCCTTCACAGATCATCTAGCTGCACCAACATCTGATTCGTCAACAGCTGGCTCTTTTCCACAGAGCGGTCTGCTCAATGGCCATGAGGAAAAAATCAAGGGTAAATTACAAACCCTCTATAATAAAAGTACTACACAAAACAGATGATCACATCAAAATGTTCTTCCCAGTTCTAGCGGTAAATATTACTCCATATTACATCCCACTTCTGCAGCGATGCTGGTCTTTAAGATACAGTTGTATTAAATGTGCAGCATCCAATCAAATGGCAGAGCTTATAAACAGGTGACTCAGCAGCGGAGGGTTATGTGAACAGATTAGTAGAAGACCTAATCGTTCTTATTCCTAATGTTGTCCTGTATTATTTTTCCTGAAAATGTATAATATGTCTGCAGTCTTACTGTTTTAGATAATTGTTTATCCGGTCCCAGTGCATCTCAGTTTAAACCTTATATGGTTCACGCTGGGCTCTCAGTTTGTTTTGTTTTATTAAGAGGTGATGAAAGGATCTTTAGGAATTTTAGTTTATTTGTGTATTTTACAACTTTATTCACAATGTATGTGTGTACAGGGGACAATCTACTTACGGTTAGCTGTGAAGACTGCCATCGGTGCCAGCAGTGTCTACTTGGTCAGTTATCCCTAATAAATATGAGACAAATTTATTATGAAAACATTTGTTTAGATTTGTCTACAATACATAGTTTGGTTTACATAGTTTTGTTGGCTTAATTTAAAGGAACTCACCCACATTTTGGGAATTTAGCTTATTCACCGTATCCCCCAGAGTTAGATAAGTCCATACATACCTTTCTCATCTCCATGCGTGCTGTAAACTCTGTCTGACGCAGCCCCCGCTAGCTTAGCTTAGCACAAAGTCTGGAAGTGAATGGCTCCAGCTAGCATACTGCTCCCAATAAGTGACAAAATAACGCAAACATTTTCCTATTTATGTGTTGTGATTTGTATAGTCACACTGTGTACAAATAAAAAGGTCATATGAGACACATCTATCTTTTAACAGTATACATACAGGGAACTATATTCTCTGAAGACGAAGCACTGCTACTTGGGCGGAGTGATTTGCACAACTCTGACCGAACTCTCTGCTCCTCACCAGGGGGTTTCTCGGGTGCTGCGAGCAAATCACTCCGCCCAAGTAGCAGTGCTTCGCCTTCTGAGAATATAGTTCCCATATACTGTTAAAAGATGGCTGTGTCTCATATTACCTTATTTTTGTACACGGTGCTAAATTTCCCAAAATGTTGGCGTGTTCCTTTAAACAATGATAAATATACCAAAGTTTAAGTGTAATAATATAAGTAGAAAAATCTTGATGCAAAGTTGACTTCTAATATTATCTGCAAAATTGAAACAGACAATTAAATTGCATTATATTTAATCATTTGTGGGGGCATTTGTTTGTTTTTCCCATATGGCAAAAATATATATTTTTATATATTTTTAAGTATACAAAAAATGGCCAAAAATATATTTGCTGAAATATATTTTGGAATATGATTACAAAAACATATTTTTACCGATGCATTTTTTGGCGTTTTTTTAAATTTTGAAATATATTTTAAAAATAAATAGAATTTAAATTCAAATATATTTTTTATGTATTTTTTATATTGCCCTCCATATATTTCATCCAAAGAAAAATATTTACGTAGTATTGGAAGAAAAACTATGTTACAAAGTTTAAAAAAAGGTTCAAATTGAATATATTTAAACTTCAAAAATATTCTTTACAAAATTAACTTGTATTTAGCATATATTTCAAATATATTTCGGGGAAAAAACTGCCATATGTAAAATTTGAAAAAACTGCCATATGTGATGTAAAATTAGAAATGTTTTTGCTTCCCCTTGAAATACATTTTGAAAGGTTTTGATATGAAGGTTAAAACTAAATATATTTCCAAATTCAAAAAAAAATTGTCAAATGGGCATTAAATTAGCATATAAAATATATTTTTGGCCAGAGAAATTTCTTTTTTGCAGAATGGGTTGTTTCCTCTCCCTACAAAAAATCCTGCTAAGACCAGCATGAGATGGTGAGCTGGTTTAAGCTGGTCTCCCAGCTTGGTATAAGCTGGTTTTGCTGGTGTAGCAAGCTGGTCTAGCTGTGTTTTGGTCACTTTTTAAGCTGGTCTAGCTGTGTTTTGGTCACTTTTTATGCTGGTCTAGCTGGTCAGGCTGGGAGGACCAGCTACTGCCACCTTAAACCAGCTAAAACAAGCTACCAGCATATGCTGGTTTAAGCTGGATTTTTCGGCAGGGCTGGCTACCTTTGTTATCCGTTTTCTTTGTATGTATTATTTAACTGTGTTTATGGCATTTATGTGCAATGAAATGTTATATCTCTGTTGTTCATATGCAATAAAAAATCTTGATTCAAAGCCTGAAACTATTTTTTATAGATGAATACTTACTGTGGAGAATTAATTGTAGCCTACAGTCATTCCTTTTTAATTAGCATGTTGATTGTAATAACTCGGTATGTGTATGACAAACTTGGTTTATTCTTCTTCTTTTTCTTCTTTTTCTTCTTCTTCTCCTGTTGCTTTGCGTTTTGGATAAAATGTGTTTACTTGGTAGATTTTTGTATCCTGGGATTTATTTACTGGGGGTGCCTCCATGATCATTGCCGAAAGCGGAACGTTGTGTTTCTGATCAGTGTTTCTGGTCGGACATTAAAACGAGACGAAACGTTCAACTTTGTGCAGCGGTAAATGTTTCTCGTGTTTTTCGCTTTAACGGTTGTTTCGTGTACAATAATTATACGTTTCTCATTTAAAGTACGTGTGGCATGTTAAATATGAACTGTTACGGTCACTAACATGTAAAATATTTGGCGGCAATATATTTTACTATATGCACGTTAGAGGATCGTGTGTTTCTATTTATATTTTTAGCAGATCATCTATCAGAAATAAGTAACGAGTGATATACAGTTTGCTTTCTCTTATGGCTCAAACGTGGACTGATGTGCACGCTATTTTGCCCTCGACCAGTGCTGAATTTACTATTGAGTTTAGTGAAAAGATTGAACCCAGTGTGTTGGAGGTTGTCGAACTGTCCCGAGATCAGCTGTACAGTACCTCAGATATTCCAGCTTCTGTTGAAACGGCTCAGATCATCATAGATTACTCCTGGGAAAAACTTAACACGGGGACATGGAGAGATGTTGACAAGGAGTGGAGGCGGATGTACTCTTACGGCTGCCTCTTTAAAGTCTTAAGTTTATGTCATGGAAACCCATCACATGCCACCATCAAAGAAGCCATTAAGATATGTGATATGGGTTTGTTAATGGGAGCAGCCATCATGGACAACATTTTGCAAAGACTTGTTGGTATTTTAAGGAATAAAATGAAATTAAAAAGTCCAAACAAAATAGAGAACAGTGATGAACCCTGTTTTAAGGTGAAGTGGTCATTTCTGCTTTTTTGATCGTAAAGTAATTTCTGTGACTTCTGTTTACGTAGAAATATAATGCGGTTTTGCTGTTGCCCAAATTGTGAGAATTGTGAAAATTATGCATTTGATTTACTCAAACAGGACATGGGGACATTCACTTCCTGAAACAACATCCTTGTGTTTGCCCTGTAGTAACATTCACATCAACAAGTCAGATTTTATTATTAAGTTTGCCATTTGGGGGGTTTATATGAGCCCAATATTTCCCTCTGAACATTGAACTGGGGCTAACAAAAAAAGCTGATTCAGGAACAATAGTCCCGCTTGTCTAAAACAAGTTGTGCTACCTACAGTGCCTATGTAATTTGTTGTACAAGTGAGTGCACCTTTACAGCATGTTCCCTTACAAAGCTTTTTCCAAAACAGAAAACAAAACAGGAGTGTGTGTCCGAGCCTGTGATAAACCCAGCTCAAGCAGTACTTAGGATTCAATGTCCGTCACTGGAGCGCTTTAGATCAGATTTCCTGAATCCTCAAAAGCCTGTCATCATAGAGGGAATAATTGACCACTGGCCGGCCCTCACAGAGCATCCATGGAGGTACTGTTACACATGTTTGTTTGTTTGTTTGTTTTTTGCTTTGTGCTAATGAGATTTCATTTATTTGTTCACTACTGTTTACTCTCTCTCTCCAAGCATAGACTACTTGCGAAGTGTCGCCGGCTGTCGGACGGTTCCCATTGAAGTGGGATCCAAGTACACGGATGAAGAGTGGTCACAGAAGCTCATTACAGTGAATGAATTCATAGACAGCTACATTTTAGGAACAGTAAGATGCCTCTTTTGCAATTAAGTACATAAAGCTGTGCTATACTGTTTTATTACAATACTGTCATAGACCAGTGGTTTTCAAACTAGGGGCCGCGTGATGGTGCCAGGGGGGCCCCAGTTTTATGAAATTTTATGAAATACATAAATTTATCATGAATTCTGTGTAATTAAACCTAAAAAAATAAGGCTACTAACCAAAAGCACAACTTTTTTGTATAATTTAATGTTTTTTTTATTAAAATGTTGAGTTTTAGAACAGTTTTTTGTCACAAATTTTCTTTGGGGGGCCGCAAAGGAATGTACCGTACACAAGGGGGGCCACACGCTGAAAATGTTTGGGAACCACGGTCATAGACCACATACATTCAACCCTCAAGTGCCTTATTGCTTTTACATAAACTGTTACTAGATAACATAAAATGTCTACACTGTAAAAAAAAGAAATCTAACTTAGTATTTTTTTCTTGTTTGCAGTACTTGTTGCAATTTGTGCTTAAACTAATTTATTTTCTTGTGTCATTTTGCTCATCAAGAAAATGCATCTTGATTTAAGAATTTCTAGATACTTGTACTGAAAACAAAAATACTAAGTAAGATCATTACTAAATAATTTTTTTGCAGTGTATTTAATAAAAATTTGCTTGAAAATGTAGCTGCTACAATAACAAAACGTACAGTTAAACTGACATTTATTCAGACACTTTCAACATTTCTCACATCATCAAAGTTTTTCGCTATAGTTTAATGTTAATAAAATATGAAAAGTATAAAATATGAAAAGATATTGCACTGGTTTTAGCCATTCTTCTGTTAGACTCTCTCACAAATGAATTTTGTTGAATAGCTGTCAGCTTTTAAATGTACAGTAAGTACACAATTAATAGATACCAATTTAGGTCAACCATTTAACAAAAAATGCTTAATTTTGTTCAGTTTGTGGTGTAAAAAGGTGAAATTAGCAATTTAAGAAAAAGCTCTTAAAGGGACATATCATGAAAATTTATAATTGGGTCCCCAGTGCTTCTATCAACCTAGAAAATGTGTTTTGGTAAACCATTCTCTGCAACCATGTGAAAAATCTGGCTCACTTGTGTTGTCAGAAGGGGATCTTATTATAATAATACCACCCCTTAATCTGCACTGTCCAACCACGACACTGCCATTTAGTGCAGAAATGAGCTAATTTGCATTTTAAAGGACACACCCAAAACGGCACATTTTTGCTCACACCTACAAGGTGGCAATTTTAACATGCTATAATAAATTATCCATATGGTATTTTGAGCTAAAACTTCACATACATATTCTGGGGACACCAAAGATTTATTTTACATCTTAAAAGTCTTGTGAAATGTCCTCTTTAAAGAAAATAGTCTACCCTTTTGCCATATTAAACTATGTTATTACCTCAACCTAGATTAATACATATCTATCTTTTTTCAATGCGTGCACTGTACAGCGCATCATGAATGTGTTAGCATTTAGCCTAGCCCCATTCATTCCTATGGTACCAAACAGGGAAGCCACCAAACACTTCCATGTTTTCCCTATTTAAAGACTGAGGAGTTATACTAGTAAGTATGGTGCCACAAAATAAAACTTTTTTTTGGTACCATAGAAATAAAATGGGGCTAGGCTAAATGCTAACACATTCACAACGCGCTGTACAGTGCACGCATTGAAAAAAGATAGGTATGTATTAATTCGTCTAGGATGAGGTAATAACATAGTTTAATATGGCAAAAGAGTAGACTATTCCTTTAAGAAAAACATGGTCAGGTCAAAGTGTCTAAATATTTTTGGCTCTGAAATTTTTATAAATGTTACTAGTAGGCCACTACATGAAGCATTTTTGGGTATATTGCTATTTTCAATTGACTCTAGTGTCCTGCACCCACTAGTAAAAAAATATATATCTGGTGTCTGAATTATTTTTGATTTAACTGTAGCTACTGTATGAAGCAAAAATGTTTCAGAAGCAGAAATATTTGCTTAATAAATTCAGTGTTTAATATAATTTTATTGGCTAGAGTAGATTTGTTTTTCTGTAACTTTTCATCGTTGTCTTTCCTGTAGGGGGAGAATGGAGTGGGATATCTGGCTCAGCATCAGCTGTTTGATCAGGTTGGTTGTTTGCCATGACATAAGTGTTTCTTAAATTTTCATAAAGAAGCCCGTTCACTCTGTAGAAATTGTTGTGCAGTTGAAAAAAATGAGGAACTACTTGATTTCTATCTTTCTTGAACATGACAAAGGTATTTTGCCATTCTGAGCTCCTCTGAACCCTTCCTCATTCTCACCTCCTTGTAAGTGCAATGTTCTTAGGCCTGGAATACATAGGACCAAGGAAACGTTGAGTGTATTGAGACGCACCCAGAGATAAACCCATCACGAAACTCTTAAGTGCCAAATGGGGCAAAGAAACGCAGAAGTGAACTTAAATTCCAATGCATTGGAATCATCATAGGTGTGAACATAGCGTGAAAAAGTAGACCTTTTGAAAAAAGACAATGTATGAAGATTTTTCTGAGACTGAGGCATTTAATCTCTTGGCATGATAGATGACAGGTATCATATTAAACCGGACATGCCAGTCCAGGTTACATGGAAATAGACAACAGGAAGATTTTGCAATAATGCCATAAAATTTACAAAATTGAGCTTATATTAAATACTGAACGGTCTATAAGTTGCAGTCAGACAATTATATTAAAAGAGGAAATTAGCAAAGTATCTTATCTCAGCAGTCTCACAGTGAGTAGATCAGTGGCGAAATTATAGGGAACCAAAAGTGTAGAAAAAAACTATTTTTAGGAGAAACCAAATTCAACCGTTAGGGTCAATTCTCTGGCACATTAACCTAACACTGCTGCAACTAAACTGAGGATGGATACTGCTAACTGAGTTATGAGATAATATAAATTCCAGGTTGCTTAACTTTTGTTTAATGAAAACATTATTAAATTAGTCTGTCTCATATTATTCGATTTTGGTTTGCCTTTGCAAGGTGGCACAAAATTGTGTCATCACATTGTATGCAGTAGATCGTAATCTGATAGGAGCTCACAAAGACAATGAGGCACTAGACCATTTAATACTTTAAAAGTTATTAGCAATTTTTTAATATGTAATAAGTAATATGTATGAAATCGAATAAGCAGTCAGTGTAGTGATGATAAAATTGGGCTTATATGATGGCATAATTCTTTTATTTAGTTTGCATGATGTGTTTTGAGCTAGCTTAAGTTTATTCAATAGCTAGGATACCCACCAGGAAAGAATACATTCATGAAGTCATAAACATGTAAACAGGCTTCTCCGCATGTGAAGCCACAATTTTTAGGTATTACTGAGATGGAAGAATGCTCTTGTGACACACCTTGGAAACGTGACTATCCAATGACAGATTGATATCTAACATCACACCCAAGATTGTATCCGTGAAAGATGTCACAAAAATAGATCTGTCTAAAGAAATGTTGTATTCTACTGTTGTATTTTAAGATTTAAGAGTTTTATTGTTTTATATACACTACAGTATGTTGACACACTCACAACAATGAAATTCGTATTCTGCATTTAGTTCGATACCTCCGTCTTATTATAATTGTAAGATGGCTTGTGTATTTGTGAAAAGCAATAACTTTGATATACTTAATTAGATTCCAGAGCTGAAAGAAGATATTCGCATTCCAGACTATTGTTGTCTTGGAGATGGAGATGAAGACGACATCACGATTAATGCCTGGTTTGGGCCTGAAGGGACAGTTTCTCCTCTCCATCAGGATCCACAACAAAACTTTCTGGCACAGGTAAAGCAAACATTTTAATTTGGCATTTAATAGTGAGCAGCAAAGCTTTTAGGTTTTTCCTGTCTCACTGCATGTTTTTTTGACAGGTGGTTGGAAGGAAATATATACGTCTGTACAGTCCAGACGAAACAAAAAATCTGTATCCACACGAGTCGCAGCTACTGCACAACACCAGTCAGGTACTACTTGTTTATCATTGTAGCCTTACTTCATGACGACTTAGTTTTTAAATAAACCTACACATTACAAATTACTTAGGGCGTTTTTTGACCCCCCAACTAGGTGGAGGTGGAGAATCCAGATTTGGTGAGGTTCCCAGACTTCTCTAAAGCCTCATATCAGGAATGTGTACTCCAGCCTGGAGATGTCCTCTTCATTCCTGTCCAACACTGGCATTACGTGCGCTCTCTAGAGCTCAGCTTTTCTGTTAGTTTCTGGTGGTCTTGATATGTGTACAGAAATAAACAGCTTGACAGACATTTACTGTTGTTTGAATTTGTCCTGCATTTATTAGAGCAAATGCTAAATGGTATATACAGAGTTTCAAGGTCAAATGTTATTGTCTTGAAATTACCTTAATAAAAAAAAAAAAATTGTGCAAATTCTTTAATATAAAATATGTTTTAGAATTCCAACAAGAACATAATGACTACTTAGTCGTTCTTTAATAACAATATCTTGGACTCAAGAAGAATGCAATTTAAATATTAGAAAAAGCAACGCTGTACGGCAAGCATTGAGATCAGGACCTTCTTGACCGTCGTGTTGCTGATGTAGAAGGTGTGGGGGCTGTGTTCTCTTTGGCTGATGAAGACAGACTTTGTGAGCCCTGTGACTGGGAACGCGGTATTTCTGCAAATTAAAATAAGAGATTAGACAACCTTTTTTTTTATCTAACCTTTTTGCAGCAGTTCATACACTTCTACTGTAGGATTAGTGGAGTATACCTGGAATCTCATGAGGCCAGAAATCATTGCACGTAGGGCAGCGAGGATCAGTGCGTGCTTTAAAATACCGAGCAACACATGGGATGTGCATTTTGATCCCACACCCTGGATTTTCACACATTTGACCCTGAATGATAATAAAATGAATTTAAAAAAAAAAATATTTGTTTGCAGTTTCCCACATTTAAAGGGGAAATTTCAGAAGACTTTTTTTTTGATGGAAAATAAATCTTTGGTGTCCCCAAAGTACATATGTGAATATATTACATAGATAATTTATTATAGCATGTTAAAATTGCCACTTTATAGGTGTGAACAAAAATGTGTCATTTTGGGTGTCATTTAAAATGCAAATAAGCTAATCTCTGCATTAAATGGATAGTGCAGATTAGAGGGCAGTATTATCCCCTTCTTACATCAGAAGGGGAGCCAAATTTTATTTTAATCGGAATACTCTTAAAGGAATAGTTTACTGGAAAATGTTGTCATCATTTACATGAATACAAAAGAAGGCAATTTGAAGAATGTTTGTAACCAAGCAGATCTGGGGCACCATTCATCCATAGTAGAATATAATACTATGTGAATGGTTCCACTGATCGGTTTAGTTATTGGCATTTTTCTAAATATCTTTGTGTTTAGCAGAACAAAGAAACTAATACAGGTTTGGGATGTCAACTTGAGGGTAAATAATGACAGAATTTTCGGTCAACTATCCCTTTAAGTCTTTATTTTTTTTTTTTTAAGCGTCGTTTTTATGTCCGTACCTGCAGGGCAATGCTGTGACACACATTACACACTTTGATGAGATCCTGGTAGACCGCACGCATGTACTGTTCCATCTCGATTATGCAGCGGACACTCAGTGTGTATTCACCGTGTTTCTAAACCAGAACCACGACAGAAATAATATTGAATAAACTGTTTTAGAAGGCAAAGATTTATAGCAATTTAGCACTTAAAATGCAGATGAATTTGAAAACGCACCTCGATTAACCACTTGTCCTCAACAAACTTAGTTAAAACATGCTCAGTTTCTTTCTTCTTCAACTTTTTAGTCTGCAGGCTGTCGGCACAATTTAAAATATCGGTGGATGAAGCAGACCCACTCTCCGAGTCTACAATCAAATCCATCTGAAGACAAAAACAACATACAGTTATATAACGTCTTTATTTTAAACGTTTTAAACAAACCATGTTACGTGTTATACATACCGTTTTTCGGAAAAGTTCGAGCTCGTTGTCCGCGTAATCTGATGCCATTCTTGTTATGTCGGTCTGTGCCATGTTGACCTGAATAACATACGACTTATATTTGTAATTTCTTTTATGAATAAAACAAATGATTAACAGTAAGTAAACAGTAAAGGCCAGGAAACAGATTTATACTAACCAAGGCAAAATACTGCATTCCATCCTCTTCTGACATGCCCTTTCTGATGTTGATAAACATGGGCTGTAGATGGGTGTTAATGATGTCAATGAATTCGTCTAATCTGTCTTGAGCATAATGTGCTGTAATTGTAAGACAGGGTTTTACGTACAGTTGTCAGAAAGTTTGGATTTAGACATTTGGCAGAAAGTGACTTAAAAAGCATTCAAGGCATGCATTCTTATTTGCTCACTTGCAATCTAAACACAATGCTCTACCAACTCAGCTACAGGAACATGAGCTTAATCCGATAATATGTAACACAAAAATCAGACACAAAATTAAAAAAATCAGACACAAAAATTCCCACACTGCATGCATACCTCCATGAGTCTCGCAGCAGTGTCGGTGTAATGCCTTTGCTTGTGAAGCACTGATTATGCCATTCATCATCATGGTTTGTAAAAATCGTCTGTGACTGTCTCCCATTTGACGAGACATTTTTGATCACCTTCTTTCAAGCTGAAGAAATAATGGAGAAAATGTCTTCTGATTAACAAAACTGTTCAAACTTGCCAACATTGGGCAAACATGAGATTAAGCTTGGAAAGAGGTTTGTTTTTTTAATATAAAATTATCTAATATTACCTTATTTAAGAGAGTCATGAATAATAATGTTGAGCTCTGTTCTGATTGGCTGTTTCACAAAGCAGCTCATTTTAGTAGCTCTGTGTGTGTGTAAATAGACCTCATGTTTGAGTCTGTATAAGACAAAGATATGTAATTTGAGGAATTATCAATTGTTCGGAGAATGGAGATTATTAATAGATGTACAGATTTTTTTTAGTATCGACCTGCAAAATGTAACTGTAACGTCAATAGTAGAACTTCAGCCTAACATTAGCATATAGCATTAACTAGCATATAACACTAACTCAGCAGTAACAACTTTGTTTTTAGCATTGTAACAAAATTATATTTGATTTATATTTGATGTCTGTTTTCCGGCTGTCTTTTGCATGCAGAAGGTTTACATTAGATGTAGGAACCAATAATGTTTGAGGCTCACAATATGTCATTGCCACATACAGAACTCTTACTATTTATCTATTCCTAGATAACTTAGTTCGGTGCTTCCCAATCCTGGGGCCTGATGTATAAACGTTGCGTACGCACAAAATGGGCATCTAAATATGCGTACGCAATTTCCCACGCACATATCGAGATTCATAAAAAATAAACTTGGCGTAAATAAGTGCGCACTGTACGGATGCTCTCCACTGTGCGTACGCACTCTTTTTGAGCGAAGTGAAAGAACACAAACTCTGTTCTTGTTTTTATACACATTAAGTGTTAATATTCCTGTTTCATTCATGAAGATCAGCACTCAAATTGCATCTAGGAGTCGCACCTGCCTATGAGTAGCAAATATTTAACAGATGAAAATTACTGAAAAGACGAAGCCTATGGTGAATGGAGTGCCACACATCTGTCATGGGCGCTTCTGCGTGTTTGAAACGCAAGGCTATAAAGAACTACATGAATAAGCTTTTCTTCACTCAACAAACCCTAAAGGCTAATGTTTCGTGTATTAGTCTTTATCATCTAATCATAGACAAAACTGTAAAAAAAATAATAGTTTTAATTTAGTTAGGCCAAATGACAGAAACAAACCGAGTGACTACATTGCTACAATAGACTAACCTGTAAGATGATGAAAAAAATAAATGCACTCGTCTCGGACATTTAATAATTAAAGTTTAGCCTAATATAAAGAGACGTTTTTACAATGCAGGTTTATATAAGAAAAACACTAACAAGTATTTAAACTCATTGGTTTTTATATTCTGGTTTCATCTGCTTACCTGTAAATATGCTTTTTTAAGGTTTGTACTGAACTTTTCGTTTGTAGCTACTGAACTTTTTTTATCTTAATGCCTTAAGGCTGCGCTGCATAATACATCATTGTCTTTATGTTTTATTATGGGAAACACTTAACGCAAAACTTTTATATGCTGGGCTCGTCTACTTGCCTATAGCAGCCTATTCTTTATAAGGTATGTAATATTGCAGTCTTAATCCATAGCCTACAATGGTATAATTGATGCACTTGCCGCCTGAGATAAAGACGAACATGACCCGAAATGATCTCCACCATCCGCTGGTCAAAAACATTTAATCTCCCTCTGAGTTTGTTTTATATAAAAAATGTTATGAATATAATGACACCTGTCTGGCCATATGTGAAACCAGTATCAACTTTGACAATGCCAGTGTTTAAACACTGTTTTTATAATTTCATAAAAACCCATAAGCCTAAAAAAATAATTTCTTTGGCCAAAAGTATATTTTAAATATATGCTAAATAAGTTAATTTTATAAAGTATATTTTTTAAGTTGAAACTATTTCTATTTCTAACTATTGTTTTGTTTACAGGTTCGTGACAAAGTTTTTCTTCCAATGCGACGTGAATATATTTCCTTGAATTAAAATATATGAAGGGCTAAATATATTTTTTAATGCTTTAAAATGTATTTACTTGTGAAAAATATATTTTTGTAAACATATTTCAAAATATATTTCAGCAAATATATATTTTGCCATTTTTTAATTATTTTGAACTTAAAAATATATTTTTACGATATGTTCCTTGCGTTTTGTAACGTTAATCCATATTAAAATGATATGCAGACCACATTATTCCCATTAAAACTAAGGGTTGTACGCTCCATATACGGTTGTTTCGGGGAGGAGATGGGGGCGGGACGCACGTACGCACAATCTTCCGCTCACTGGGAGTTTTATACATGAGGCCCCTGGTCCTCGACTACCCCTTCCTAGAAAGTTTTCGATGTCTCCTTATTCAAAACATGATTCAACTCATCAGCCTCCTTCCAGAGTGGTAAACTAACAAGCTGATGAGTTAAATCAGGTGTGTTAAATGAGGAGACATCTAAAACATTCTGGGAGGGGGTACTCGAGGACCGGGATTGGGAAACAGAACTTCGACCTTGGCGCGTAGTAACATCATCACTCCTGACTACTCCCCTCTCGCTCAAACTTCCATCAATATTACTGTGCCTGAGGTCGAAGTGCTGCAAAACTAAGTGCTCTTCCGACTGCAATTTAGTTCAAATTTTTTTCTGCTTAAAAAACGTCAAGTTTTATATTGTGTCACCATACTTACTCGTGTAACTACTCATGTAACAGTCTTTAAATAGGAAAACATGGAAGTGCTTGGTGGCTTCTAATTTATCCTTGTTTGGATCCTAAGGAATGAATGGGGCTAGGCTAAATGCTTACACATTCACAACGCGCTGTACACAGATTAAGTGCATGCATTTAATTAGTCTAACTTAAGGTAAGAACATAGTAAAATATTGAAAAACGGTGGTGTTTTCCTTTAAATATTTTAGGGTCAACAAGGGTCAAGCCGCAAGAGAATCTTATTTTTAAGCTTATGGTGTATTACCAAGATAATATTTTGAAAATAAAACAGCAGTTACAAAACAGTTTAACAATAGTTTTGCTGACATCTTGACATCTATTAATGGTGGCTTGGAATGTTTCTAAGCAAGACTTTAAGCGCGACAGGTAAGAAAACCAGAAATGTAAGTACACACGAACAATAGGGAGACTGTAAATGCATTTATGAGATTATATGTATAATAATAAGCATTTAACAATACACAGGGCTTTTATGAATCATTTATAAATATCAGAAAGTGGAATGCAATTGACACATGTAGGCTGGCTGGTATTTCATTTTATCGTTTACTGCCGTATTCTAACATTGATGTTTTACTAGATGCAGTCTCGAATATTCTGGTTATCGTAAGAGGGTTGTGGTAATATACAGTAACGTAACTTACACGCAAACCTGTGCATCACTGAAGATCATTTTAAATGACAGGCTGCTAACTTAAAGCAGGGCTCTCAAGTCTCACGCATTGATCGTGAGACACACGCATTTCAGTCAGTTCACACACTCAGACACCACACCTTGTATTTCTCACGCTGAGAAGTAAGAGATAAATTGTCCTGCTATACAATTAATTGACTAGACACAGGGCAGTTTTGTCGAGTTCAGCTGCTGCCTTCGAGTTTTTTTAGTGTGATCAACTTAACGCAGCGCCACAAAAAAACCAACACGCAGATGACATCAGGGTACTGCGAGAAATCTTGCGAAGGAGGATTTCAAATCGCTCTCGCGTTACTCTGATGTCATCCACTTGTCGTTTTTTTGCAGCGCCTAATGATGTCGTTCACACAATGCATCCTACCAGGCAATCAAAAATAAACGAGAAGCTGTTTCTGGTGTTGTTATATCCCGCTGCAAGCACGTTCATTACTAACATGGATTTAACGGAGTGGAAGTTGGATGAGCAAGATCCGATGAATGCGGTAGATATAACCCATTTTTAAGCATTTTGATCTTACGATTCCTGGACGAAATCATTGCCTTTCAACAAAGACATTTTATTATTAAATTATTATTGATTCAGTCAAAAACTCCAACAGCTTTGCAACCAGAAGCTCATCTCCTGACATCACACTCCAAACTTTTGGTAAAACTTGAGAGCTCTGTTAAAGAGCCTTGAATCTACACATGTTAGATGCAAATCAAATGTAACAATATTATCAATCTTTATAATGGGACCGACACCATAGTCTGACTGTTTGATCGTTTATCGCTGCTGTTTTTGATATTATTTCTACTACATATTTTGTTTTACGCGGTAGAGTACAGATTCTCACAAACCTGTTTTGAATCTGTCGAGCTGTTTCTTCGTTCAACACCCGCGCGGTCTCACCAGAAACGATACTTCCGGTCACGTGATACAGTCCGTGTCGTCACTGCAGAACTTGAGAAAGCAGCCCTTTTTAATGAAAAACTGTTGAATAAAAAAAAAAAATAGGTATTTATTACATTTTAACAAATTAATACGTCTTTTATCATTTTAAAGTTTTCTTAATTATATAATTTTTAAAAAACAGCTGTATCAACAGAGCTCTGTAAAGACAGCTTGCTACATCAGCTAAAACCAAGCTGGGAGACCCCAGATTAATTTGTTGTCAAACCATGGTAAATTTTTGTAAGAGTTATAGCTAAATTTTTACTTTGACAAAATTAACTAAAATAAATCAAGGTGAAATTTGAATATTAATCTACATTTTCTATATATATATATATATATATATATATATATATATATATATATATATGTAATGTAATATAATATAAACTGAATTTGAATACAATAGACTTTGTATTTTTTTAAAAACATCAGACAAAGGTTTATATATAGGGCATATATATATATATGGAGAGCTGGGCACAAAGTAATGCTTTTTGGCTTTAGCTCTATAATTCAAATTATATTTAAGTTAGATTTATATTTTTTTACACAATCAACACACACATTTCTGCTACTAATGAACACTTAAAGATTGTTTGTGGAACCTACTACCGTTATTATACAATTACACCGAAAGTGACAGGAGTGCAAATGTCACAACTTACCCCTTATGTGGGGTTAATTATAACAAACAGATGGTGTACTGGAAGGCCTGCAAGAAAATTTTGTTTAAACAAACAATTCAATAAAATACTAAAGGTGGATATTGTTTATATATTTGCCTATATCCACACATTCATCCATCCATGATCCTTTATCTAACCATCCTTATATATATATATATATATATATATATATATATATATATATATATATATATATATATATATATATATATATTATTTTTTTATTTTTTTTTGAAAGGGGTGCACATATGACAAAAAATATCATAATTGTCAGTTTTTCCCTCTAATATTGTATTAACAGTTATCACTTTGATGAATAGTAGATTTACATTGTTTACATTTTATTATCATGATACATGAGTCTTAATTGTAACACTGTGTTACAACTAACCCAGCTGTGTAAAAATTTTTTCAATCTCAGCTATCAGTTACTAGGAGTACTGACAGTTTTAAAATGGTGTTATGTTTTAGGTAACAAGACGATATACACACCCAACTCTGAAAAAAAACATAAGATGAAGAAATGTACTTCCATAAACAATCTTTGTTCAATATATTAACCACAACACATCAAAACTTTCACAAATCCACAGGAGATCATCTTCTGGCAGTAGGAGAAAAAAACCCAAAAGCACAGATTGCTCGGCCTCGTATAAATATGTAAACTAGCTTCTTTACAATTAACCCCGCGTTACCCCACTCACCCCTACATGTTTACTTACGATCAAAGAGGGCTAGAGGAAGTGAAACTAATGGTATGAAAACAGAGCGATTCTCTTCAATAATGCAATAACTTCATCCTTCCTATTTAAAACTGTGCTTGCATAACATTTTCTCTGAATATTCGTCAGCATTATGCGCATCTGGTTATAACAAAGATCATATAACACTATCTCATCTTTCGCTTCTGCGTGAGCCTGTCTGTTTTTCCATGGAATTCCCGGTGCCCTGCCCTCCGTGCTAACAGGCTGGAGATCAGTGGTAAAGCATGTATAACAGTGAATGTTACATTCCCGACCAGACCTGGAGTCAGGGACTTACAGCCCTGGTGGAAAAGTAGTAACAGAAGGGAGCAATACGCGTGTTCCTGGAAACTTTAAATACACGCCCCTTTTGCAAAATTCCATGCTATTGCGAAAAGGGAAGTACAGTGTGTGGCCGTTTATGATCGGTATCCGTGTAAATGTTTTTAGAAACTAGTCCGAACATTTTTTGATGGTTTCTGCGTCGTTATACTTTGCCTAAAGTAGATATATTTTATGTTGGATCAACAGGATCACAACGGACACGTATGGATTATGGAAACGCAACTTTAAGTGACGATTCTATGTTTTTATAAAGCAGTAAAGTGCCTTTCGGTTAGTAATATTTTACATTTAAGCTGTGAGAAAGGACGGGCACGATGCGTTTCACAGTTTTTGTGTGGCAGATCTTCTTTATGCTGTGGCTTCACGCAGTTTGTTACGGTAAACATAACTCGTCTCATTAACCACTGCATGCAAAATAGTGAGATACAATCTTTAAAATACTAACAAAGTGTTTATTTCGTTATTTTTAGGAATCCCTGTAAACAGTTTAGGGCCAACAGAAGAGGACTTGACGTGTTTTAATGACTACGAAACAGAAGTAAAATGCCATCTTTCTTCTGTCAGTCTTACAAGCTGCTCTGAATACAAGCTGAATGTCACCCAAGAGATTACAACACAAGAGTAAGTTAGTCCCTATTAAATGTCACTTTTATTATTAATTAATTAATTTCCATTTACACAATTTACATTATTATTATTATATTGTAGATTATATAACACTATCATATTATATTACAGGTTCGATAAATATTCATGCATTTTTGAGCGAAGTGCCAGCGATTGTGAATGCACGTATAAAGTGCCACTATTTGTGGTACGTGAGGACTTCATTACTGAACTTTTGAAGGGAGTGAATGTTTTATTAACTAAAAAAATGACGACTGAGAACTTCAGTAAGTATAAATATGTGTTGTTGTTGTTTTATCAGTTTCTAGCTTTTTGTGTGATTTTTTTTTTCATATAAAAAATTAAAAATGTATGTGACCTTATTGGACATCCCTACTAAAAGCAAACAGACAAGCAATAAGAACCTTTTAATGGGTTTAATAGGATTATTACTGGCTGTAATGGAAACTATAATGGTCTCTGTGGGTCTATACTGGTATGTGTTGGAATCTATCGGTGGCACCATTAAAGGAGTAGTCCACTTTATAGATGGGGCCCATTGACTTACCATAGTATTTTGTTTCCTACTATAATGGACCCCATCTTTAAAGTGGACTACTCCTTTAAATTCTACTTAAATATTTCCCAAAACACACTACAAAAAGAAAATTTCTAGTGGTTTAATGGTAAAAGCTAATGTTATTTCAATGGAGACCAGTAGCATTTCTATAATGTTTCTATTGTTTTATTCAGCAGGCAGTGATATTATTTATGTTCATTTTCTTTTTGTGCAGTCAAACCGAAAACTCCAGACTTATCAGTTGAGACGACTAAAAATGGAAACTTTATAGTGAAGTGGAACAGCAAGTATAAGCAGGAAACAAATTTTGTGAACTCACTAAAAATACACCTGACCTATGGGTACGAAGGAGAAAAGGAAAAGGTAAGGAAGAAGATACAGGATAATAAGGAACCCAACTGTTTGTGTCATGTAGTCGTAAAATTGCTAAAAACAAATTTGTCCATTCAGAGAACCGTGGGCATGCAGGACTCTGTGAAACAATATGAAATTATAGGTTCACGCCTAAAGGCAAAAACCACATACGTCCTGACGGCAAAAATGAGCACAGGCTACAATGATCATCGGATATATAGCGACGAAAGCATACCAATAGAGTTTATAACAAGTAAGTCTATTCATATCTCTATTCAGACATGAGAGTATAGGTAATTCCATGCAAATGTCAACCTTATGTTTATCCAAAAGTATTTAACCATACTGATATCTCAGATGTCAATATTCGGTTGTTTAAATACAGATGCAACTTTCTATTAAAGTTTTTTAAGTTACAGTAAGGTGCAAATTTAGAATAGTCACATTCATAACAGAGGAACATCACATCCATAACACTATTTTTCTCATAAATGCGCACACAAAAATTTTAATAAAATGAATACTATTAATTCTTTTTAGAGCCATCATATCTGTTGGGTATTGCTTCTTGTTTGTGCATTTTACTTCACAGAATTCCTACAAAATACGTTGTCTCTCATTTTTTTTAATCACATCCGTAACACATGCATCTAAAATAGAAAACACGTAAATAGACTGAGGTTGTCTGGACTCTATGGGTTTAAGAAAATATAAACAGATGGTTCAATATATTAGTAATGAATACATTCTCTGAGCAGTGGCGTAGCATCTGTGCATGCAGGGTATGCACGTGCAAATGGGCCCGGGCCAATAGGGTCCAGCTTTTAATAAAAAAAAATCTTTTTCAATTTAATTTTTATTTGTGACCGCAATAAATATATTTTGTATGCATATCATGTGTAGTGATTTCTTATTTCTCCATAATGTCTAAATTCTCTGTCATTTCTTGTTTGCGTTTATTTAAAAAATTTTTTGCACTCCGCGGCTGCCATAAACTACTACGTCATAATTTTTTCACATGATGCATCGCCAGAACAATAAAAAGAAAACAGTGTGAGATGTTACTATAGCAGCTATCTACATGAACATTAAGGATGGACAAATATAAACATAAAAGTGGGGCCTTAAAGAGAAAAGAGAAGGCGGAGAAGTTAGTCACGAGTCAAAAACTACCCAAAACATTTAGTTTTTCTTTATTTAAATCTACCCTTTAAAGTAAAAATATTTGATTACCTTATTAAAAGTATATGTTGTTAACAGACCTGCGCGCCACAGTTAACAGTGCCAACGGGCAAGGTTGGGGGGGGCTTTGGTTTAAGGGGGCCCGTACATTTTTTTTGCATATGGGCTCGGGACTAAATTGCTACGCCACTGTCTCTGAGCATTTATATTCTAAGTGTACGATTGCAAATGTCACATCTATAATGTTGTATGCTGCTTTGCTCATATGTAACCCTTGACCACAAAACCACTAATACATTTTTTGAAAAAATTGATCACTTGAAAGCCGAATAAATAAGCTTTCCATTAATGTATGCTAGGTTTGTTAGGATGATACACCTATTTGAAAATCTGAATGGTGAGAAATCTGAAATCTGAGGGTGCAAAAAATCTAAATAGTTATAAAATTGCCTTTAAAGTTGTCCTAATGAAGTTCTTAGCAACACATAAAATGAATGAAATATCTTCATGGAACATGATCTTTACTTAATATCAAAGACAGTAATACAAAATGATTCTGGCGTTGTAATAATTTGACCCATACAATGTATTGTTTGCTATTGCTACAAATATACACATGCTACTTATGACTGGTTTGGTGGTCCAGGGTCATAAAAAGTTAATACTCTTTAATAATCCTAATACATCTCTCTGTTCTCCATAGCCTCATCACAATATGAACAATTCAACATCATTCCAGTTGTTTGTGTTGCTTTGATCATTCTTATAATCACAATCTTCATTTTTATTTTCAGGTAAGATGTTTGCTATTCAGTATATAAGCCTATTTGTCAGTCCTTATTTTTGATAAATTAACACCCATTTGATTTTTGCATTACAGCATTAAGAAAAGATGGTGGGACAAGATTTCCAAGCCAAACATTTATCTCGGAGACAACATTATAAATAATACAAAATTGGTTTGTGTTTTACAATATTTATTCTTTACGATGTCTTTATTATGATCAATTCTCTAATGTTGAAGAAAATAAGTGCCTAACTTTGTCCTTTTGTATATGTTCAAATAGACTCCAATGTTTCCACCAACCTCCACGGCAATCTCCCAAATCTGGGTGGATAATTCAAAACAGGACCTCAAGGAGGAAAAGAAATTGTAAGATTTTCTTTGGCAACACGTTACATGCAATTCATTCTAGTTCTTATTTAAACACACATGTCTCATTTGTTTATTTCTCTTTACAGTATGTTGCCGTCATCAGTAGATATTGGCAGTGAGAAAAGTTGTAATAGTGACAAAGAATCAGTGGATTATGCCCAGACTTGCTCTGTTTCCCGGGAAATGGACAACAACATTGCACGCACGGAACGTGACCTGGATAAGTTGATGGGGCACCTGTTGAAAAACCAAACACAAATGCCACCTGGAAATAGTCTCGATATAGAATGCAACTATGCCAACAACACAGATTCTGGGAATTGCTCCGGCTCATCGTTTTTTACTAATAAGTCTTACCAGTACAATGTAACACCATCAGACAACTTTTCAACGCTTGAACCGATGCCCTGTGATCCCTCTTATATGAGTGGGTCCAACATTAACAGTGATAACAGCGGCCAGTTTAATTCTACCATTAACAACATTTCGGAAAGAAAACCTGCAGGGTTTGTTGATGATGAAATGCTAAACGTGAAAAATCTCTTGATCTCCAAAAATCCACTGTATCCCACCGGATCCCCTCTGTGTCTCATTCCATGTGATGATGGATATCAAGATGTTCGAAGCTTAGAGATGAATACAACAGGGCATTGCAGCTCAACCATTGGAGCTGAAGTAGCACTCGGCGAGTGTGGAGCAATGAAAGCTTTTGAGATGGCAAATCCCAGCACTGGCCAAGCATTAAAACAAAATTCTTGGATACCTGCTTTGCATATCCAGAACAGGATTCAAATAGATGATGCATATCATCCTGTTTAACTGTGCTGTAAAGATAAACAGTAGTAGCTGTAAATGTTCATTTTATATGTAACCTCCACAGCTATTATGCTTATAGTGACTTATTTCGACTGCATTACCTTTTATAGCAGCATGCTGACTCTAAATAAAATCCCTGCAGATGATGTACTTAAATGCTTAAATGCTTGACGCCATGCATTACTGCTCTTTAAATTTTTAATGAGAAAAAAATTACAACGTGAACAGATGTTTGTATGCAATATGACTTTAGGCGTTTTTGTTTATAATTTGTATAGATTTTTTATTTTGATACTGTCAACATCAAACACAGCTTGCCTTGCAACTTAACCTTACTTGTTAACGAAAGTATACGTACAAAACTGGTAATGACGCAACCATTCAGAATTTCATACTAACCACCTGTTGTCCACTGTATTTCATAATAACAAATGTAGTGTAAATACCTCAATCATTCACAATAAAGTAAAGTACGTATGTGTTCCGTTTTATTTCTACTGTATTTAAGTGGAAACTTTAAAAAAATTAAATGGTTTCTGAGGTACACTTTGTTGATTACAAACGTTTATGACAACACTTTCATTGTGTTTGCCCTCTTGCGTAAACCAGGAAGCAGTAAAACTTTCCATGGAAGGCATATGTCTAACAACTGCATGTCAAAACACACATCTTCACACTGCCAACAAAATGATCCCTGGCTGTAACATAATTTTATATCATTAAAAAGGTCCTAATTCAGTATACCATATAGATAAAGATATGTGCACATTTGGTACTTAATATTTGCCTCTGGGGTACTATGAAATCTTAATTTGCAAAGATGTACTTGTTGAAAAAGTTCTGCCCCCGTGACCATTATTTAACAGGGTAAAAAGTATGCGTTATTTGTTATATTTATACTTTGTATACTTCACATCTTGCAATTAGAAGTATATTTTCAGAAACACATTTGAGCCAATTCCTTATTTATTTGTCCTCGTTCTATTGTTTTTAGAATTAGTTTTTTTGTGTGTGTGTTTTGTTTTTAAGTAAAGTTTGTACTCAAGTCCAAAGCTGTTGCAGATGGATTAACCATTTACATTTTTACATCTACCTGCACTTTTTTGGAGATTCAGCGCAACCTGCTGGGCATTAACGTGAAGTGTCCCTATTTTGATAGCTTGCTGGATAAACTGTTTAAGGAACCTGAAGCACTGTTTGCAACCTTCACATGACAATAAAAGATTTCGACATGATCGTGAGATGTATTTCTAGCAATAACACAGTTCTCCATGTGTATTACATTTTATTAAATACATTTTTTTTACCTGCATTCTGACATTAAAATAAATCACATCTTAATATAGGCTACTGACCACCATATACCACTTTATTTTAGTGTCTTTGTTACACATTACATGTACTTACTATGGTAATAGTGGTTAGGTATGTATAATTACATGCTACTAACCCAAACCCTACAATAAGTAAATGCTGTTAATTAACATTAATGAATTACACCTTCAAATAAAGTCTAACCTATAACTTCCTGAACAATGCAACAAACAGAATATGTGAAATGTTTTAAAATACCCCCAGCATTGCTTTTATTAACTTTATTAAATTTTGCAACATTGTAAGGATCTGTCTTTCATGTTAACTTCAGACCAGCAACATGAAGTTTTATTAAATTCAAAATTTTTCTGAAATTTTTTAGCCTATACCTTTTTTCACAAACTGAAACTACAGTTTATTATGATTGCTTACATACTAAAATTATAAATAACACACCATTAGTGTGTTATTAACACTAAACACACATCTCTGTTTTAAACACAAATCTAACATGGTGTCCTTTCTTTGCCATTACAAGGCATTGCTTTCCAAAATTTCACACCTTCTATTAACCAATTGATCAAACACAGGCGAAGGGAGGATGTTTCCTGTAAGCTTTGTTTTTACCCCCTCGTGTGTTGTTTTTGTCTTCACAAATGTTCATTTTCATCATATTTATGTTCTGATTTTCAGTGCAAAGTGCACATTTTAGAAATGAGAAGCCTTGATTTCAAATCGTGCTAAAGCAATCGTAAAAAAAAGGTAAGCATGCGTCTTGTCAAATATCAACTCGAAATTTCATATTTAGTGCTTTTAAACAATATATTATGTCAAAATGTTATGTCTGCATCATGTAAGTACAATCTTACTAATATACACAAACATGATTTATTATTTTTCTTAAATACTTAATAAACATCACAAAACCGTGTTGATTGTCAATAAACAAATGCAAAAATACATTTGGCACAAAAGGCTTAATAGAGACAAGTATTTGACACTTTCAAATTATTGCATTTTTCCAAAATGAAACTTAAAAATGTTTGCATAGCTGCAAATAAACATTGTCATTTGTGCAGTGTGTTAGACAGGTGTTAGTGATACAAATGTAAAAATAAACATTAAAAAAGCCATGTTATACCTAAAGCTAACTGTAACTTTTGAGTGATGTCACAATACGGTGCCTTCATATACATCCAAGCAAAACTGTGATGCTGTCATATATATGTTTAAGCAATTATTGTAAAAGTGATATATTAATGAGCATTTATTAAAAGGTATTTCATTTGGCATCGTTTTTGCAAGCTTAAGCGAAATGTGACTTGGATTATAATACTATTTTTCTTCTCTCCTTATTTATGGCTTTAGAAAAAGAACAAGGGATTAAAACAAAGAGCAATTGTGTGACGTATAAAGACGTGCATTTAGTCGAGACATTCATGATAGATTTGTCATTGAAACGATTGCATAAACTGTGTTTAGCAGTCAGATAAAATCGTGTTTAAACCAGTTCTGTTTGTCTTGTGAAACAACCCGAGGCTAGACAAGATTATATTCATTTATGTGTAATGCTTAAAAGTTTCATTTTCTGAAAACAACGTATTTGGTATGGTTTTAAAAACTATCCAATAATTGTAAAGTTTACTTCTGAAATGTGTTAGGAATATATTGCGTAAAGAAAATAGTTTCTAAAAAGAAATCTGAAAATGTATCTTATGAACCATTTTCAATTACAGCTCTATAAGAAATCCTCAGGGAACATAAATCCTGATAAAATGTATAGCTTGAATGCATACTGAGTCAGAACCCTGAGGATTTCCACAAGACTAACTTAACTAAGACACAGCCTTTCTTTGTGTAGGCACATGCATCACTTCTGAAGATACAATTTCTATTGAGACATTAAGTTAAATACTCAACTAATACAATTCCATTATAAGAATAAAATATTTTGTTTACAAAGTGTTCTTGTTTCTTTTGCAATAACATGCTATCACAGCAAAAAAGTTGCATTAAAAATCCACATTTTTACAAAATGAGAAGTAGTGATGTAATCAAAACATCCAAATAGTGCAAGTAGTACAAATGTTACTGAAATGTTTCCTGTGCAATGGCACAATGAAAGGGTCTTAATACTCTTGTGTATCAGCTGACACATTCTGCATCCTCTCCACCATGAAAAAGCACAGGGTTCCTATAAAGCCTAGGATAACCATAACCAGCAGCTGCCAGGTTAGGAGAATATAGCCACCGTAGAAGAATGCCACTGCTGCAAAGATGGACTAAAAGAACAAGGAGTGTGTTACTGTACATACAGAACGCTGAATAAGACGATATGTACTGCATATTTAAAATGCACTGTATTCTTTTTGGTGACGTAAATGATTGGTTATCAAATGCTTAGATCATATCAGATTATTTAGGCATGATTTCACATCTAGTATCTTATTCAAGTCCAGCACAGCAGCTATTGTAAGAATGTTTTCTATGTGTGTAGCGTCTATGATCAGATGTTCAAAATTGCGATAAAAATGAAAGTAGACCCGAAACTAGATACAAACAGGTCTATACTACGTCACATGATACAATATGGCTTTTACCTGTATGAATTTAAATATAGCAAAGGCTGGTGCACTCTCCTCAGCATACACTTGTCCTAGGATGCTGTAGAGTTGAGTATTGAAGCAGCTGTCTCCAAGACCGAGCAAAAAGCTGCACAGCAGGGCAATGGAAACACTGCAAGAAAAAAATACGTTTAAAAATCGGTCTATTTGAAGCAACGTTTTAGTGGTAATGAAACAAAATTGAAAAAGCTAAAGCAACATTGCTCTAATGTTATTTATTTCTTTACCTTGGCGTCAGATATGACGTATGTTGTGAGCTGGTATTGAGGATCACAGGTGCATCATCTGGTATATTGAGGAATATCAGGTAGAAGGCCAAAAAGTGCACAACCATTCCTAAAAAGACCACTGAAGTGCGTCTGAACCGGCTATTCTTCAACACAAGGCCAAACAATCCTCCACCTGCAGATTAAAACCAAACTCTCACATTCATATCATCACTGAAAAAAATTATTCATTCAATTTACTCAATATTTTTAAGGTAATTGGTTGCAATTTATTTAAGCTACATTTAAACAAAAGTTTTTTGTTTTGTTTTGCCTTTCTATTATTTTTGTTTTGTTTAAATATAGCTTTAATAAATTGATTGCAACCACTTACCTTAAAAAATTGAGTAAATTGAATGAATCATTTTTTCAGTGATCTTATTACCTATCGCTCCAAATTAGCTTTAAATGGGACACTTTCTCCATGAGACAAAACAAGATTTGTACACTTTTTGTGTAATCCTTAATGATAAAATATATAAATGGGAAACTAAAATCTCAATTTTAAATTTTTTTACCTTATCTAGGACCGTCCCTAAGAATTATTTAGATAATTGATAATGAAGTAATTAGATATTTTAGTAATTAGATATATAAGTGAGCAAAAACCTTTCAAAAAATATAAAATAATGATGATGCAATAATAATTGGTTCAAATAAAGTATCAAATCCAAGTTAAAGGGATAGTTTGTCCAAAAATTATATTAAAACATGAAGCCGCATTACCGGAAGCTAGGTTTTTTTTGCATTTATAAAGTTTTAAATATGGAAATTTCTCTGACAACACCGCACAGATTATCATCAGAAGGACTTTGTTTATCATCATGGAGGTGTTTGGATTTCTTTTGTGAAAGATAACTGTAAACATTTTTGGATTTGAATGAAGTTGACCCCGTAACTTTACATTTTTACAACTTAAAAAGAAAATATGAAAGATGCACACCAGTATTGTCTTTTTCTAGGTATGTTTGTAAAAACTACTTGAATTTCCTAATATAATTCAGGCCTAGTCCTGAATAAAGCTAATCCCGGTCTGAGAAACTGCCCTCAAATGTAATAAAACCAGAATTATGTATTATAGCAAATGCCTGCAGAGGGCGCCAGCACTCTTGTGGATGTTGTTTTTACTTTCACTTTAGATTGAGAACACACTTACTTTTGGCCAAACAACTTTAAATCCACATAATCTTTACTATTTGTCCAATTCTTTAAAATATATATTATATAGAACTGTAATTTTTGAGCAAGAACATGCAGACATTATGGGCCGGTTTCCCGGACAGGGATTAGACTAGTTCTGGACTAAAATAAATGTAAGAGCTGTCCAAGCTGAAAACAACTTGCACTGACATATCTTAAAATACATCAGTGCTCTTTATTTTGCCTCAAAATGCACACAAGGAATGTTTTACGTAAGGCATGTTTGTTAAAACTAGTTATATTTCCTAATTAAACTAATGCCTAGTGCTGGTTTAAATTAATCATGTAAACTCAGAGTGAGGGATTAAAGTAAAAGTTAGAGTAATCACAGTACTCTGCACTGTATATATGCTACATATATATAGTATACCTACCAATTATTTCTCCAGCTCCCAGTACAATGCCTGAAATGCCGATCAAACTTTTTGCTGCGACGCCAAAGTGTGTCGTAGCGCCAATGCAAGTCCCATACACCCCACTGTAAAATGACAGCTCTAAACCTGTATGGACAGAAAATAATGAGTAAAAATATCTTCATATTTGGTCAAAATTGAATGAAGGATAGTAGTAGTAGTAGTAGTGGTAGTGATCTTACCACTGTACGCCATGCAGAAACTTAATAACAATATGGTTTTGGTTTTGAAGATTTCCAAAGTGGTCTCTAAAAAGCAAAAAGAATAAACGGGGGAATGACTACAGATGTGACCCTGTCTTGTAATCTAATTTTGAGATTAGGAGAACCAAAGTTTGATTTCAATCTTACTCAGTAAACATTAAAAAAAGAACTTTAAAGATTTTAAAGTTATATATTGTAGGATGATGTTATGTAGAAAAAACTACTGGGTTTTCACAGACTGGGTCACATGTCTATAATAATTCTGCAATATTTTTTAAATAAAAGATTAACATATAAAGGATGAAAAACTTACTTAAATCTGTTTTGGTTTCCCTCACAGCAGAGCTTGCTCTTTGTTGATACCTAAAAACATTACACACAAAGTATCAGCCACCACCGCATGATTTACATTAAACAGGGCTTAAAAATAAGCATGGCCCAACAGCGCTAAGACGCTGTATGAGAGTAATAATGGTTTAAAATTATTTACATTTATTTATCTAAAACATCTAAACATTCATTCTTTTCAAATGCTGTTATTCAGAAGCATACAACAGTTTAAAGCTTTAACAAGGTACACCAATAAAGACTGATCTTGTGCTAACCCAGTTAGTCCCATAGACAGTAAAAGAAATGGACACAGCGACCCCGTTGGATTCAACGGAGACAAGTGAAGCCAATTAGAAGCTCACACTTCCGGGGGGGGTCGAGCGTACTGCGCAGACTCAAACTGAGCTTGGTGACGTGACGCCAAAATGAATGGGAGTCAATGGAATGCTAAGAGCAGGTGGGGGTCCGCTAGCTAATGGCGGTGCCCAAGGCTGCTTCAATAAAATATGAAACCCTGCCCCCCTGGTTAGTCCCTGCAGATGTTTTTTGGACCATCACATAAATTATACATTTAATTATGAAATATATTTGAATCAAGTACCTTTTATTACAAATAATTTACTGAAAATTATGCAAATCTGTAACAGCTACACTATACCTGTATAATGTACATACTGAAACATACTGAAACATATAAGGGCTGTTTCCCAGACAGGGTTTAGATTAAGTCAGGACTAGGTCTTAGGGCGCACTCACATTATCCAAACCAAACCATGCCTGGGCGCGATTGCCACCCCTCCCTACTCCCCCAGGTGCACGCACTCACACTGTACTTCTTTTATTTATTTATTTTTTTTATTACACTGTACTTCTTATCGATCCGAGTCCGGGCGCGCTTTCGTCATTAAGATGCGATTGTTTTGAAAAAGCAGGAAGTAAAGCTCTCTCTTAACACTGGAACCCACCGTAATGATAAGTCTGTGTTTTTTTATTCGGAGTCGTTTGGTGCGCGATTACAGACAGCCCTCTCACATGTCATCATATTGCTTAGTTGATCTGTCACGTGCGCAGCTCGGACATTCACGTAACCCCGCTGCGCGCATCAAAAGGTTTTTACGGAGGCAGATGAAGGTGAGTGGTTACGCAACTGACATCTTCACCTTTTGAATCGCGCTCAGGCGCGATTGCGCTCACACCACAGCCTTCCGCGCCTGAGCCCAAGTGAACCGTGCTCCGGCCCACCTCTGCAACCCGGCCGCGGCGCGATTAAACAATCCGCGCCCGGGCGCGGAACGAAGCGATCACACTAGTCAAACAAACCAGGCTTTGGGGGTCAAACGCGCCCGAGCGCGGTTTGGTTTGGATAATGTGAGTGCGCCCTTAGTCATATTAGGACACTTAAGTAGTTTTTACAACTTAACAAATCTTACAAAAAAACATTAATGGTGTTCATCTTGAGACAAAGCAATGGCACTGATAGTTTTCAAGATATTGCATTTTAGTCTGGAACTAGACGTAAGCCCTGTCCTGGTAACCACCTCATAATGTTTATGTATAAACAATGTTCATAGCCTACATTTTGAAAATGTATAGTACCGTAGCTGTTATGGATTTTCGTATTTCGTCATAATTTCACGAGTTCGCATTAACATGTTATCGTTAGGGAATGAGATAAAGCATATTTGGCGTGCTGTCCGAGGAGAGGGCTCCGAGCTCGGAATTTTAGCCCGAACCCAGAGTACTCCCCTCTCTTTAACTGTGATAAATTAATCTAGATGAGAGTGAGGTGATGGGGTGGAGGAGGGATGCTGCAAAAAATCTGTCACGGGACAGAGGTGAGGCACTGCCATTTATAGGCACCTCTTTGCACTGATTGGTTGGATCACATGACCATGCTCCTCCCGAACTTAGTTAAATAAACTTCATTAAATGAATAATTTTTGTGATTTGTCTTTGCAGGTGAAAAACATCTAACTGGGTTAGCAGAAGATTGGTGTGCCCTGTTAAAGCTTTGAATTGTTTTGTTAAAAGTGCTAACTATTCTTCATTGTTACAGTTCAAGGTAATCTAAAGTAATGAGTGAACTTTACATAAGTGGTGTTGATAACAGAGACTGGCATTCCTCTTCAGAAAGAGCTTCTTCCATCTCGCGAGCCTTTCTCAAGAAGAGAAAACTTACTGTCCCGAGCACCGAGATAACCAGCAGGGCTGTAAAAATTATCTTTCTGTCTTTATCTGTAAAACAAATGCAAACAACAAAGGTGATGAAAAAGACCAAAAACGCACAAAAAATATTTTTTCAAATATTGTGAAAGGCCAGTTAGTTTTATTTAGGGGATCAGATATGTTCTGATTAACTTGTTAAAAATGTTAATGAATTCACAAAGCTTTTTTTCAATATTTAATTCACTTCATATGACACCCAGTCTGTGAAAACCCAGCTTATATGCCATGTTTTGTGAGTTACTGTTCCACATAAGATCATTTTACATAATGTCAACATACATAATGTGAAAATTTAACCAGTGGAAGCTTGTGACTGCTCATCCGAGGGGCGCCATTTCAAAATAAGTGTTCGGAGTGTCATGTGTGTTGCTTGCGTTTTCAAAATATGTGTTTGTTGCGTCATGTGAACCATGTGCATCACGTGTTTTTTTCAAAATAAGTGCCTGCTGCACACGCGTTAAAACCGTTTATGATAAAAGAGAAGCTCACGTTCACAAAATACACACAAAACACTCCCTTAACAGTAAACTCTTATTAAGCATGAGATTATGCGAGTATCTGGCAAACGCGAGCATCTCTTTTATCATAAACCCTTTAGACACATCTGCACCAGGCACTTATTTTGACAAGACACGTGATGCACACAGGCTCTCTCGACACGCAGAACACATATTTTGAAAAAATGGAACCACACACATGACAGACTTACACGTTATGAAGAACTTCGCATATAACCTTGATATCTTTAAAGTTAACTGAGTAAGGCCATGTCAACAATTGAAATTAAAGTAAAATCAATTATTAAAAAAAAAACTTTGATGCTCCTAATCTCATAATTAGATTATAAGACTTAGGTTTGGATTTCACAGACAGGGACACATTTTTTTAAGGTGCTTTTCCAAATGTGTATATTTCAGTACAAGAAAATATATAATTTTCAAATCTTCGTTACCTGAAATGTCAGTTTTTCCTTTCCAATCAAAATAAACGTATAGATTGCCAAACAACATACTGAAAGGAAAACAAATAAAGGTTTTCATAAATAAATCATTGAAAGTGTGAGAGGTGCTCTTTTACAATTAAAGTGGATGGTGAGTTATATATCAAAAATAAAATAACTTTTTACTGATAAAAAATTGCAGCTCTTACAATTTAAATTGCACCTATTTCATTGCTAAAAACAACGTTATTTTGTGTATTTGGTATAATACAATGTGTTCACGGTGTCTGGTTCAAAAAACACATTATTTTCCACATAAAGTACATTTTTGTAGCTCCAGATGTACTGCTTTCCTCAAACACATTGATTTTGTACAAAGCTTATCGATCTGAAAAGCGCTGTGTCTCTGATTCGCCAGCGAATCTGTACATTGTGATTAGCCTGAATACCGGAAATGTGACGCTCCTTGCCATGTTTGAAAGATTCAGTCACAATGAAATGCTGACAGGAGTTAACTTAAAGGCTCTAAGTCCGAAGCAGGAGGAATTATGATAATGTCGGTCTTGTCTACATCACCAATCCCAGGAAGTAAACTGTTGCCTACAATCTGTGTGTTTGTTGTAGTCCAAAAAAGAGATTTACGTTGGAAACGATAACTCGTGTCTTCGTTTACCTTGGGGTTTGCATATCGTTAACATGTACTAATGCACAGTTACACACCAAAGAAAATGTAAAATCGTGAATCGGATGATAGTTGCATTTTAAGTGTGAATGTATGTATTTGAGAGCGCCTTGTTGCAATAGCATCACAGATTAAAGCAAGGGTTCAGGTTTGGAATATAACTATGGAGTACCTTTATTATGATACACTTTTGTTGAGCTTGATAGCATAACTCACTATCCATTTGAGTTGTATGTAAAAGACAATTTTGAAAAAAAAAGTGATTAAAGGGTGATTTTCCAGACAGGGCTTATCCTATTCCCAGACCAAAATGCATGTTTGAGATGCCTTAATTTAAAAACAGGTTGCCCTGAAACATCTTAACATATATTGTTTAGTCTTAAAATCCACACCAGTATGTTTTTTGTAAGGTATGTTTGTTAAAACCACTTAAATGTCCTGATATATCTAAGCCCTAGTCCTGGCTTCATCTAAACCCTGTCCGGGAAACTTCCCTAAGTGTAATTTGTTAGTCTAAATCACAGATTATTATTCTCAGTTTCTTATGAAACGCTGCATTATTTAAAGCTCTTCTTAAGTTATTGCCGATCTCACTTTACCTGCACTGCAATAAAGCCCAAAACAATCCTGTGTTTCGGTTGATGGTGGAAACATCAGAGTTCTCCACTAGAAAGTTTCCTTGAGCTGTCCACAGCACTGGAGATAGACAAAGCATGGGTTACACACCAACAATTATTCATTTAAACAGAATTTAAAGCTAATGCAAAATTCACATATAATTTCCTTAAATTCGAGCTGTGTTGTGTGCAACTACATTTTTACATAGACACTGATTTGATTTACATTCAAGCTTAGTCCATAATGCTGATGGTTAAACTTAAATCAGGTTAAATAAAACCAAAAAATATGGCAAAAGTGTTGTCATTAATAGATTGTCAGAAAAAAATGTGGTCAGAAATCAGAAATTGTATACATTGTATGGTGTGTAATACATATATATATACATTTGGTACCAATATGTACCTTTGAGGTACTCTTTGGTACCATTACAATGCTGTTCCTGGAGGGCAACTGTTCTGCTTATTTTAGTCCTAACCTTACGGCGCATTCACACGGGGCGTAAGCGTTGACGCTTCCCATTCACTTTTAATGGGTGACGTCAACCGTTGGCGAAATGAATTGTGGATCCGTCGGCGCCGCGTCAGTGCCGTTGCTCGCGGCAGAAGTTGAACATTTCTCAACTTTTCAAGCGGCAACGCGTGCGTCAGCCAATCATATCGCCTTATGCAAATAACCTCGGCACAGCCAGCCAATTACGTTTATGGAAGACCGGAGCTTGTGTTGCGGCCACAGTGATTGGCTGTTGGCCACGCTTCAGACAAGCCTTCCGTTATGCGTTAACGCTGACGGACCGTGTGAATGCACCGTTACTCTGACACACCTGCCTGTAACTTTTAGGTATGTTGTTGAATTGGTGCTGTAACAGAAATCTGCAGGACAGGTGCCCTCCAGGTACAGTGTTGGAGACCTAGGCATTAAAGGGGTGTTTCAATGGTATTTCAAGCATTCTGACTTATTAACACAGTTATAGAGTTGTTTCCTCATGCTAAACGTAGGCAAAGTCTCAAAAAGCAGTTGGACATGTTACAGAGTATTTCTGTGCCGAATGCACTTCGCCAGGGTTCGTACAAGTTTCGGAAAGTTTTTTTCGATTACAGGTCCAGCTGACGTTTCAGGGGTTTTCTATACGTATCACTTCTTTATATGGGCACTTCCCCCGGAAAACCCCGCCCACACGTCAATCAGCGGGAAACGCTAGAACTTACAAACATTCACATCACGCGACAGCTTTGTTTAATTTCAAAACTTAACAATGGCACGAAAGAAGAAGTGTTTTTGGATGTAAGGAGAAGAAATCCAGCCTTATGAAAACGATGGATATAGTTTATTATCCGGGGTAGCAGTGGAGTTTTGCGTGTGTGTTTGATGCACTTGAATTTTTCCAACCTGGTCACGAGTTGCATGCGGTATAAGACTTGTCTTATGTTGGAAATAGGCGTGTGCATACAATATAAATGACACAACATGTAGTGAATCATAAGTTAAAAGTGTTGTATAGTGTTGCATGACTCGTACTCGCTCCTCCCGCGGTAGTAACTCCTCCTCCATTTTTTCGTACTTTATCGGAAAGATTCGGTAAAGCTAATCTTTCTTTTATAAATCTGATTAAACTAAAGACTCTTCGGAGATATAAAGGATGTCATACTACTCTATAGGTACTCCAGATTAACATCAGAAATGCAGAAACAGCGTGTGTTACGTGAGCTTTAACCTATACCTGTGATGTACTGAAAGCTTCAGCTAACCTTTTTGGCATGTCTACTATGTAGGGTGTTAAGCTACAGTGACACTCTATTTAATGAAGCATAAAGATTATTAGATTCAGCTATTACCAATTCAATTATATCCTACCAGTCATTTATCAGCTTCATGCCTAGCGCCTATGAATGCGAAAAATGCAGATGCAGGTATGGAATACAGATGAAATGAAATGCATTATGGATGTGATGTGCTATAATTGCCCATTTATTTAAATATCTACTTACTGGCTGCTCCAATGCCAGTTAGCACTGAAGTCAAATAAAAAGACCATGTGGATGGAATGATGAATACGGCTATATAACCACTAAGAAAAAACACACAAAAATGAACATTAGAGACAATGCTGACAACACAATGAACAATTACTGATAAATGTGCAGATCTGTTGTACTTGCCTATAAAGAATCCCACTCAGGAACATTGTAAACCGTGGTCCTATTATAGCGACAATGGTGGGAGCTAATAAATTACAGAATGAAAAAACTCCATATATTATTCCAAGGCTGTGAAAAGAGTAAGGAAAGATCAGTTTATTTATATTCATTTTAAACAATTTTTATATATTACCTAGCATGTAAGCCTGCTCTTAAAGGGATAGTTCAACCAAAAATGAAAATTCTATAAATTTCTTTGTTGTGATGAACACTAAAGAAGATATTTTGCCCCATGTTTGTAACCAAACGGTTCATGAGCCCCATTCATTTCCATAGTATTATTTTGCCTTCTATGGAAGTGAATGGGGCTCATGGTCGGTTTGATTACAAACATTCCTCAAAATGTCTTCCTTCGTGTTCAGCAAAACAAAGAAATGTACAGGTTTGTAACAACATGAGAGTGAGTAAATAATGAAATGATGAAAAAAAGAAAACACTCTTGGGATTTATTCACCTTTTTCTGTCATATAAGAGATTTTTTAATCACTGTACTAGGTTTGGGGTGTTCTTCCCTCACACAAAAGTATCGCATGACTTTTTATAGCACTGTTTTATGATGTTTTTTAGCCATTAAAGAGAGTTTCAGTCCCCATGTAATAAACACAATGGCTAGAATTTTCTTTAAAAGTTTTCCTTTTTATCCCAAAGAAAACTCAAACTGGTTTAAAACAACATGAGGGTGAGTAAAATGTTTTAATTCAGCCATTACACACGGCCTTCTATTTAAACATTCGCATGTCCTTACAGTAACTGTTAAAGGGCCCCTAAGCTAGGTGTTTCCAGCAATATTATAATAGTCTCTGGTATCCCCAGAATGTGTCTGTAAAGTTTCAGCTCAAAATAAACCACAGATCTTTCATTATACGATATTGAACATTTGTGGCTGCAATGAAAAACATTCTGGTTTTGTGTGTGTTTTTTTAAATGCAAAAAAAGCTTCTTTTCCCCCTTCGCGTATGCAAAGTATGGGGTTGTGCGCTTATACATGTGCTTTGGACTACATCAAAACATCTGTCTCTGGAAGAAGATTGAACTACGCAATCATAAGGCGGAGTCTGTGAGCAGTTATGGTACAGGTGTAATCAATGTGACATCACATTGATAGGAGATCCCCAACAGCCTGTTTTGTGTGACTGTTGTGGTTTAAATGAGATTGCACAAAGAAGAATAGATGGATTTGTATAATAACAGGATGTTTCTGCGAACACACTGGTGACTCATTTTCTAATAGAAACACATTTAACACAGTGCATTGTGGGGGCTTTAAACAAGAAGGCCATTTTTGGAGATCTGACAGCAGCCCAATAAACTCCAAGAACTGTCATCCAGCAGATATTTCATAACAAAGCCAGGCTGTAAAGCAGGACCAGCTCTCCGACACGGCAAATGTGTGTCACCAGTGTTACTGTAAATATGAGTATCACCAGACAGGGTGGTGCTCGTATACACACCAGCAGTGCACATTTAACACAGGTGATGTAGTTGTGTGGGTGCCACATCACAGCATCTTCATAATTTTGAAACTTGTATTATTAATATGTCATTCTCTGTTTACTGTCTAAAATTCCTTATTAGCATGTACTGCTCTATTAATAGATCATATTGCATAGCGTGATTATGCACGGTTAACACATGATCTCACACTGCACAACTTGACTTATTACATTTTAAACTGCACAGTTGATGCCTAAATTGGTTTGTGTGGAGTGGCAAATAACAATGAATCAGTGTGTATGTGTATAACATACTCGTAAACATTTAAATCTTGAATAAAGCAGTGTGTCCACATAGCAAAGGACTGTGAAAACAATTCTTACCTGTGATACCCACTGCCAATGAAAGTAGTGTTATTCAAACTCTTCACCACTGTTTGCTATGTGGAGATATTAAAGAAACATTAAAACATATAAAAAATAGATAAATTCAATTAATTCAATCATGCTTGCTCTTTTATTTAAAGTGTTGATAGGTGTTTTTGGTAGCAAAGTAGACATGAACTTGCAACTGAGACAAATTGAGAGAGAGAGAGAGAGAGAGAGAGAGAGAGAGAGAGAGAGAGAGACTAAAAAACACAAAGATCATTCTAGTGGAACTTTAAGTCATTTCTGGGTAAAACTGGGTTTTATTGGGATCTTCATGAATACAGTTTTTGTTCAATGTTAATAAATGCAGCACAGCATTTTGTTGCTCTCATTAGTCATGCAGGATAATTCACTGACTAATGAGGAAAATTGAAAGCATGAGATATGCCTGACCCAGGTTTACAACAATAAAGTGATACAATTTAGGCCAGCAGTAAAACTATATTGAACACTGTGTTCCCATAATACAGGAAAACAATTTGCATTTTTTTATATTTCAATATTTTACAAAACTGTTAAGCAGAAAGATGCCAGATATTAATTGATTTTTTTACTGGTTTACTGATTTAAGTTATTTTGGGTATGGTTAAGTCCATCAGTGCATAATCTTTTAAATACTTTTATATAGAATAATACTTTTGTTATTGATGTTCTCTGTGACGGCTTGCAATTTTTTACATTTTTAGCACTTATTCTAACCAAAATGTAAGAACAACTTCCAACACAAGTTTCATCATGTGTATATATATATATCATGCAAAATTAATGCAATTCAAACTTACTTCAATGTTACCACAAGTGGTGAATGCTGTGAAAATGAGCAAAAATCCTATTCCCAAAACAACAACATTATATGTCCTTACGTCAGCCATCCTTAGCTCATTCAAATCCACAAAGATGCCAGCTGCAGACTTTCAAAGTAAGCCTTGGTCCATAAAAATTAAATTAGTATCAAGGAAAGCATAGCTTTTTTAAGGCATATTTGCAGTGCTGCACGCACGAAACTTTACATCTTTGGCACTGGTGCACAAACTGAAGCGAATTGGTGGTCGTCTCGTGACCCTCTCATGAAAGCAGAAAGAATGTACATTTCACGTGACGGTTTGCGTTGAAATTACTAGGAGCTCGGCAAAATGACAACACTAAACACACAAATGCTACTTTAGGTTAAACTATTAACTAACTGTCCTGCTTCCGATTTAAATAGCTACGACACTGTACCAAAGTCTGTGTTAACTCTAATAACTTACGCATCTATCACTTTGCCAGATTTTAACACGTAGTCCACGACGTTTCAAACTAGCAGAGTGTCTTATAAAAATAAGCATATGTGCGTCAGATCATCAACACAGGTTATAAATATTTACATGTTCAAAGGTTGTCGATTGTGTAAGCGCTGAAAGACAACATAACCGACTCGTAAAGGTAGGGTAGGTTCAGCATGTAGCAGATCGTAGATCTATATACAGTTTACACAGAGCACATGCGAATCACTGGTGGTTGGAAATCAGCGAGCATTTACAGATGACGTCACCTATGCAATCTTTTTTCGACTTCGTGATGTGCTGCGCAGATTGATCGATATATGACGTTAACGTACCGCGAGCGCTATAACAATAAAGTAATTAAAATAAATATACATACAAAAAAAGTCACGGGCCAGATGTAGATTTTTATGAGGTTATACAATAAAAGTATATAAGAGTTTGTTGTTGTTAGAATAAATTAAACTACCAAAATTGTAAAACAATTACAAATATGCATTCCAGAATTCCAGCGAAGGCATGTACTATATAAATGTAATAAATAAACATTTGGCTAAGTGAACAAATATTACCTATAAATCTACATTACCAAAACACATTAAATGTGCCCTTTTTTATGTTATAAAAAAATAACCAGTAATTATAAATATTGTATTGAACACATGTATTGAATCTAAGGCGTGTAATGATAGGAAAAGTGTAATTAAAGTGTTCTGATATATAATGTTTTCTGGAACCCTCGACTCCACACATTTCGAAATCGCTAAATCGCTACGGAAAGCAGCACGGTTCATTCACTGACAGCACGATCTTTCCCAGAAGCCTTTCCTCATATTGTACACAATCATCATGGCGGCGCAGGATGGTGGGTAGCATGAAAATGCACTCAAATGTTATTTGCGTTCTCTTTGCGGTGTTATTCTTAAACGTACAATATCAACTGTAGCTATTTGGCACTTCTGTAATATTGAATGGATGTTCTTTCAACTTGTCACCGTTAAAAAATAGGCAGATCATTTGTGATTAGCCTAAACAGCCATGTCGAAAACTTCGGCAGTGATACAACATCTACTCGGACAGCATTTTTGGGACATCGTAAGACAATTTGTGATAGTGAAACATTTGGAAATGGTTGAACAGCATATTTGAGCATCATCTGCAGGCTAGAAAGGTTTTGGATAAAGGTCCCAGTCTTGCTTGTGATGCTCATGGTTGCTGTCTAGATAGACAGCTTACTGGGATTTGAAACACATTCTTAATGTGAGCTTGCGACTATTAGCACAGCAGGCAGGCTATGATACCAGTTTAATGATCCTGCTGTTTGATCATTCACTACTAAACACACAGTCTCGATCAGTTTTGATCTTATCTTTACAGTTGGGTTTAACAACCCCACATGAGGGTTTCATTGTTCTCCAGGCAAGCAGCTAAACTGTTACTAGAAATGATCTCTTATGTAAAAATGTTTTGAATTGTTGTGTTGTTATGAGTGGGGTTGGGAAGAAATGAAAACTGTAAACTCCCACTATTGCTAAATATCTCATGTGTTTTAGTGGTGATGATTTGTAGAACTGTAGAAAACTGTAAATCACAAAAAAACAACATTAGCTGGGTTTGAGTCACATTTTTTTTAATGAGTGGCACCCTTTTAAATTTCACGTGGAATTGCTCCAACAGGAAGTGAGGTAGTAGGAATGGAAGCGGACCCCGTGCAGAAAGAACCAGAAGTTTTGTGTGAAGCTGCTGGACAAGGCGATGCAGCAAAGACTGAACAAGCATTACATATTGATGAAGAAAGCACATCGACTCATGCCGCTACTGTCAGCAATGGAGAGGAAAGCGATGAGGGGAAAGAGATGGTTGAAGTGAAAATCATTTGGAACAAAAACAAATATGATCTTAAAATTCCTTTAGATGGCACTGGAGCAAACCTGAAGGAAAAGATTCACTCACTTACTGGTAATACAGCTCCTACTCTTTCTAGTTAAGGTTAATGGCACATACACTTAATTGACTGATAAAAGTATGGATCGTTTTGGAATAGATCTGATTTTCCAACTTTTCAAAAACTTTATAAACTACTACTTTGTTACTAAAATCGTTAAAACTTGACTGACTGCATTTATATTCATATTGATGTAGACATATTATGTGAATTGTATATCAAAAACATTGTATGTGCCTATATGTGAACCAGAAAGCATTTTTAATTTATGGAAAAGCAAACAAGCCTACAAGTTGTTTAAACTTAAACATTTAAATGCAATAAGGGATTTTACTGGGTATGTGTCAACATCTTCATTACTGTTTGAATTTTTACCTTCTGGATTTCTCATAAAAGATGATTTATTATTTACTAGGTCTTCCACCTGCTATGCAGAAAGTTATGTACAAAGGACTTCTACCGGAGGACAAGACGCTTCGGGAAATCAAAGTTACAAATGGTGCAAAGATAATGGTGGTTGGCTCTACGATAAATGATGTACTAGCTGTGAATACGCCAAAAGAAGTTATTCAGCAAGAGGTCAAAGCTGAGGAAAACAAAAAAGAGCCATTGTGCAGGCAAAAGGTAGGCAACGGTTTTACATGAGGTGACTTCATTACAATGGTAAGAGTGCTTAACATAATTATACTTGTGTACTTCTGTTATTTCAGCAACACAGAAAAGTTCTGGACAAAGGAAAACCAGATGACGTTATGCCTTCAGTAAAAGGAGTTAAGGTAATAAGAATATGCAGAAAATAAGATAACATTATACACAAACATATGAGGAGCTTAGATGCAAATGCCGCTAAACATCACCTTATGTTTATGAGATAATAATATTATTGGCCGATACCAATTTTGCCATTACCAATCCGATACCACTGTATTTTCTAAATTGTGCGCACACACACATATACACACAAAATGTGTAGCGTGCTTACTGCTACATCTGGTATAATTTACTTTACAAAACCTATCATTTAAGATTGCATTGTTTAAGAGGACATACACTCACCTGCCACTTTATTAGGTACACCTTACTAGTACCGGGTTGGACTCCCTTTTGCCTTCATAACTGCCTTAATCCTTCGTGGCACAGATTCAACAAGGAACTGGAAACATTCCACAGATATTTTGGCCCATGTTGTCATGATAGCATCACACAGTTGCTGCAGATTTGTCGGCTGCACATCCATGATGCGAATCTCCCGTCCCACCACATCCCAAAGATGCTCTTTTGGATTGAGATCTGGTGACTGTGGAGGCCATTTGAGTAAAGTGAACTCATTACCATGTTCAGGAAAGCAGTCTGAGATGATTCGCGCTTTATGAAATGGCGCATTATCCTGCTGGAAATAGCCATCATAAGATGGTACACTGTGGTCATAATGGACATGGTAAGCAACAATACTCAAGTAGGGTGTGGCGTTTACACGATGCTCTGGGCCCAAAGTGTGCCAAGAAAACATCCATTACACCACCACCACCATCAGCCTGAACCGTTGATACAAGGCAGGATGGATCGATGCTTTCATGTTGTTGACACCAAATTCTGACCCTACCATTCGAATGTCGCAGTGGAAATTGAGACTCATCAGACCAGTCAACATTTTTCCAATCTTCTTTTGTCCATTTTGGTGAGCCTGTGTGAATTGTAGCCTTAGTTATTATTTTCTTAGCTGTCAGGAGTGGCACCAGGTGTGGTCTTCTTCTGCTGTAGCCCATCCGCCTCAAGGTTCAATGTGTTGTGCATTCAGAGATGCTCTTTTGTATATCTCGGTTGTAACGAGTGGTTATTTGAGTGACTGTTGCCTTTCTATCAGCTCGAACCAGGCTGGCCATTTTCCTCTGACCTCTGGCATCAACAAGGCATTTGCACCCACAGAACTGCCGCTCACTGGATATATTCTCTTTTTCGGACCATTCTCTGTAAACCTGTAGAGATGGTTGTGCGCGAAAATCCCAGTAGATCAGCAGTTTCTGATAGGGTATTTTACTAACATTATGGTGCTTTATAATACTTTGTTCTTTCACTAGCTTAAAAGTAACAACTGAAGGTAACACACTGTAGTGGTTTGGATCGGTCTCATTCCTGATACAGCAAAATAGGTCCGGATCCGCTTTGACACCGATTCCAGGTATTGGATTGGTGCATCACCAATTAAAGCTCACGTAACACACGCTGTTTCTGAATTTCTGATGTTAATCTGGAGTACCTATAGAGTAGTATGACATCCTTTATATCTCCGAAAAGTCTTTAGTTTAATCAGATTTATAAAAGAAAGATTAGCTTTACCGAATCTTTCCGATAACGTACGAAACAATGAAGAAGGAGGAGTTACTACCGCGGGAGGAGCGAGTACGAGTCATGCAACACTATACAACACTGTTTAACTTATGATTCACTACATGTTCGTGTCATTTATATAATATGCACGGGTATATTTACAACATAAGACAGAAGTCTTACTTACCGCATGCAACTCATGACCCGCGGTTGGGAAAATCCAGTGCATCAAACACACACGCAAAACTCCGCTGCTACCCCGGATAATAAACTATATCCATTGTTTTCATAAGGCTGACTTTCTTCTCCTTACATCCAAAAACACACTTTGTCATTCGTGCCATTGTTAAGTTTTGAAATTAAACAAAGCTGTCGCGTGATGTGAATGTTTGTAAGTTCTAGCGTCTCCCGCTGATTGACGGGTGGGTGGGGTTTTCCGGGGGAAGTGCCCATATAAAGAAGTGATACGTATAGAAAACCCCTGAAATGTCAGTTGGACCTGTAATCGAAAAAAACTTTCCGAAACTTGTACGAACCCTGGCGAAGTGCATTCAGCACAGAAATATTCTGTAACACGTCCAACTGCTTTTTTGACACTTTGCCTACGTTTAGCATGAGGAACCAACTCTATAACTGTGTTAATAAGTCAGAATTCATGAAATACCATTGAACCCCCCTTTTACCTGAATGCTCTTGGCAGGTGTTATACGTTCATCAAATACTTTTACTTCAGATGTGCTTAAACGCAGCCTCAGGCCATTCAGAAATATTGCTTTGTTGACAGTATTCGTTAATTGGACGAACGTCAAGGTGCAGGAGTTTTTTTACCTTTTTGAAGGAGGTTTACCAAAAACTAGCCTTTTACTCTTTTAATAAAGAGTGACTGGAGACTTATTTTTTAGAAGTGGAGATTTTTGCATGTACTTTGAGGGTTTCACAGGGAAAGACAAAGTCAAATTTGTTAAATACAAATGACCTAAAATAACATTTGTTTAAATGATGCATTTCAGTTACTGACTAAAAATCTTTCCATAGCAATTAAAGTGAAATGACTGATAAACACCTAAAAATGGTTTATTTAAAAGAAAACATGTCAGACGCACTTAAAGGGTTGTGCATCTGAACTCTTCATATTTAGCTATAATCTTGTAAAATAATATATGTATATATGATATACTCAAGAAACACTAATTTGTTATTCATTGTGTGTATGTGATAATACGTGTTCAGATCCGAGCATCATTTGCATCTAGTTCCTGAGAAAACCGGCTGTAAAGAGTACAAAATAAGTTTCCGATACACACTAATGACATCCAAGTGATCTTATGTGTTGACTAGGAGCGTCTACCAACAGTGCCTTTAGCAGGAATGTACAACAAATCTGGTGGAAAAGTACGACTAACGTTCAAACTGGAACAGGATCAGCTTTGGATAGGAACAAAGGGTAATTAACAGTTTATAAATATGTTAGTAAACAATGCATGATTTGTACCTTCTCTAAAAATGACTGCGATTTGATGTTTTCTTGTCTGCAGAAAGGACAGAAAAAATCCCAATGGGTTCCATCAAAAATGTTGTAACTGAGCCAATAGAGGGTCACGAGGACTATCACATGATGGTATTTATCTTAGCGTTAAAACAAACACAGTGTATGTTAATAAATGGATGTTAACATTCAGGAAACAACATATGTAATTTTTTTTTTTTTTTGTAGGCATTTCAGCTAGGTCCGACAGAAGCTTCGCAGTATTGGGTTTACTGGGTGCCTGCGCAATTTGTTGATGCAATCAAAGACACAGTCCTCGGGAAATGGCAGTATTTTTAACGTGCCTCTATAGACACTGAAGAATTGGGATTCAGAAATAATGAAAACATTAACTGAAGCCAATACAATAATCTGAAGAACTGATTTTTCTGAAGTATATACAGAACGACCCGAAGGATTGCTGTTGGACAGAATTGTTCGGAGGTTTTAAGTGCACTAAGTGTCAGCATCCCATTTTTTCAAACTTTTTTGCCACCCTTTTTTTAAAGCAATCCCAAGCATAAACAGAGAATTGTACAGAACTTGCATATATACATTTCTCGTAGTTATTCTGAAAGAAATAAAAAATTATTTAAGGAAAATGATTGATGCAGTAGAAATGTTTTATAGTATATTCCTCAGTTTACTTTTCAACTCAAGCCAAAGTGGACACTTCACACAATTGTTGATTTTATAATCCACTTTTCTCATTGCACATATTATTGCTAACACAATAAAAGCAATGTCGTTACATTAATTTAATTCAGGTTTAAAGCAAAAATGTTGTATTTCCTTAATTTAAAAAATGTAGACTTGTGGTACCACATGGATACTCATTTTAATTGAAAGCAGTGGTTTTGTTGTCTGCATATACATATGATAATTGTAGCCATAAAAAAAATATTATTTGTGCATATTTAAAATACCCTATATTTCTTTGGAAATAAGCAATATGTTATTTAAAAAATGCCAGGATGTCCCTAGCCTTGAACCTTCAAATCAAATGTAATGTTATGGAGAACAATATTACTGTTCCCTATATACAAAATTGAAAAAAATGCTAATAAATAAATATTAGTAAAAATTTAAATTGGTAAATATTCTGATAAACAATTAGATCATCATGCATGTTGTTTATGTTCACACATGGTGCTACTGCCATCCAATGATAAGCATTTTTATTTCAATAAAGCCTGAAGTAAGTGTGAATGACCTCTGTAATACATTTGCCTACAAGAACATGTATACTTATATCAACGTCATATCATGGCCATCTTTTCCTCGTCAAGTTCCAGTAAGACACACTTTTATATATTATTTGATAAAATATGATATTTAATATTATAATTTATATTATAACTAACATTATTATATTGGTTCTTTGTAAAGTTGGAGTTTGACAGCAACGTAAAGTTAATGTTCACTTATATGAAAAAATAGTGGTCAGAATATTCTTTCAAAGTTCATCTTTTCTGAATTCTACACTCCAAAAACACTTGCTACCCATACAAAACATTGGTCAGTGAACGTAATAAAATTGAGGAATGAAAACACAATTTTTGTACATAACAAATTTAAAATAAGGTTTGGTTAATATTAAACTTAGGCCTAAATGAAGTAACCTCGGCTCAAGTAAATCAAGTTAAATTTTGATATGCTAGCATGCAGCATTTTAAGGTTAGTTTAGGAACAAAAACCTTCAAGAGTAAGTGTGGTATAAGCTTGTTTTATTAAGAATAATAAGCAGGCAGCAACATTATGTTTTCTTACACGGAAGTAAGAAGTTAATATACTGGTTTAAACATGACATGAGGATGTATAAATGATAACATAACTTCATCTTTTAATGATAACATATTTTTCTCTTTTACTTGTACTTTCCCTTAATCTACTGCACTAATTAGAAATGCAATAATCCACTGTGACAAAAGTTACTTCACCATATATTTTATATATATATATACTCTAAAATATATTGCTTGGTTGCCTTTTATTATTTTGAGTTAAGACAACTACTTCTGAACCAACAAACTATAATAAGTTGGATGTACTTACAAAAATTGTGTTGAATACTCATAAAAATTAAGTTGTTTTAACTTGGTTTTTTGCATTTTAAATTTCAATCGTGGAAATTGATTTACACAAAACAACTAAAATGATTTTAACTTATTTATTTAACAACACTTGTCAGGTTGCAGAAGACAACCAGTTTTAGCATTTTTATCAAAATGCCCTCTGATTAAAACAGCAAGATAATGATGGGTGAGTCTGTTCTCAACTTGAGCAAATGCTCTATTCTTCAGCACAATGGTAACCTCTTAAATATCAACAACATAACAGAAAATCTTTTAAATACCAAAAGTACAGAACAATAATCATTAAAAGTCTTCTCATGTTTTCATCTTGATTAGAAATGCATAAAATAACACCATATTTCTACATTTACTTTCACTATCAAGTCCCATGCAAAGCATGCTGGGAACCTGAAGTTATCAAGCTAAATGCAGTTACTACAACTTAAATAATGTTTTAAACAAACTAACACAGATAATTTTTTTGAAGTTACACACAATATTAACTTGAGGTAACTATCAACATTATCTAACTTTAAATCTTTCAATAAATCAATTATTTAGAATTTTTTACTTGCACCAATGCATTAAATTAAATAGTGGCAACAGAGCCCCTGAATTATTTTTTAGAGTATATATATATATATATATATATATATATATATATATATATATATATATATATATATATCTCTTAGGCCACCGTGCTACTAAATACTGAGTACTAAACATTTTTTGTTTTTTAATTGTAATTTTGTGTACATATTTCCTGTATTTTCTGTTTGTATCTTTAAAAAGAGTTAAAATAAATAAATAAATAAATATATATATATATATATATATATATATATATATATATATATATATATATATATATATATATATATATATATATATATGTAATCTCTTTTCTAATCATTAACATATTTATACGTAACTCATTTAATTACAACTGTAACTGATTACAGTTGCATTTATTTTGAAATTAAATAACGTAATGTTGTCTTGTCTAATCATCTGGTCAAATTAAAATACAGGTTAAGTTATTTCACTTCCAAGCATGCTTTACATGTGACTCATGGGTACATCAAAGCAAATGTTCTTGTGTTATTGTACTACAAGGCGTTTTGAAATGTATTATTGTTCAGTTAGGGCTTTACCTTTAGTTATTTTGAGTTACTTTAGCTTGTGTACACCTATGGAAACAATGTGACTTGTTTCATTTAGTTATTATTTATTATTGTAATATTTAAGGATTATATATTTATTTGTAATAATTATCTGTGGGAGGGGTTTGGACTTATGCAGTAGAGATGCAACATTCATTTACATTTGATGTATAGTGTATAAGTGAAAGAGTGCTTATGCTCTCTCGCCCAAACACCCCCCTTAAAAAAAAGAACAAAAAACATGTTGATGATCTGGTGAAACAAGCTGTGATCATAATCACACTAACTTATCATCATGTGATCTATGAAGAGATGTCCAATCAGATAAAAACACTAAAGTTTCACAATAAAGTAAATTCATTTCCTCTTTGTCATCTCTCATAGTTCTAGTTGTATTATTTTGCATTTATATAAAAGGAAATGTCTTATACTAAAATTGGGTTGTTGATTAAAACATGTTTTTAATATAAAAATTTGAGGTGAACATTTATATCAATCATATATACGGTTTTATAATTTTTTTTAATTCTTTCAAAAAGCTTGCAAATATGAACCATAACAAAAATTCACTCAGAGCTTATGAATTGGTAAAATGTAACTTACACTTCATGTAAGAATGTACAATAACTTCCCAAAAATATTTCGTAAACTAATTTAATGCAATGGCTTTTCAAATTAACATCTGTACAGTCAACATACACTCTTAAAAATTAAGGTGCCTAAAGGGTTCTTGACAGCGATGCCATAGAAGAACCATTTTTGGTTCCTCAAAGACAAATTTAGACAAAAAAGGTTCTTCAGTGCCATCATAAAGGAGCTTTATTTTTAAGAGTCTATTGAACACAATAGAATGATTTAATAGGAAATGATGAGACCTTCCAAGATTGGTTATTTAAACAGAGATCTTTTTTGCATTTAAAAACTCATAATAACCTGAAAAATAACCCTTGCGTGTAGACTTGCCTGCTGAACTACATTATTTAGTAAGATTAGAAAGGTATTTTCATCAAGTCTGGTACAATGATATCTCTTTTCAAAAATCCAACTGAGCCGTTGCCATGCGTCACAACCCATCAGACCTAACATACCTCAGACCTAAATAACAAGATACACCTGTTTCTTATGTACTAAATAGTTGAAAAAGATGGTTTTCGGGTTTTACATCTAGTTTTTTTTTCTAGTTTTGCATGGATCTAAGAAACACATACTGCAGGTGCAGTTTCGCGGACAAAGTTTATCCTAGTCCCATACTAAAATGCATGTTTGAGCTGCCTTCATTTAAAAGCACTTTGTACTGACATTATCTTCACATATATCAGTGTCATTGTCCCAAGATGCACACCAGCACTGTTTGTAAAAAGTACTTAAATGTCCTAAACTATGGCGTTATTCTGGATTAATCTAAACCTTGTCTGAAAAAACACCCAATGACCCCATAAAGATTTATAAAGTGCCTGATTACCTTGTGACCATGACAGGGTGTGACTATGACTCTGAACACATTTTTGTCATTGTCTTTTTTTACTTTTTTAATCTATTCTCTTTCTTTTTTTGATTGACATTTCCTGGTTTACAGTTCTTAAGTTGTTGTCCGATGTTTGCATGTCTACATTTGACATTTTGGATCTGAATAAGTTCCTGTTCAGAGTTTTGTTCAGTTTGAGTTTTCATTTTGTTCATTCCATTAAATTCCAACCAATCCTCCAACATACGATTTATTTGGTACATTAGCCTTTGTTTGCAATTACAAAGGTCAAACGTTTCCTGTAGTTTTTCAGGAGGGATTTTGGCCCACTCCTCCACACAGATCTTCTCCAGATCAGTCAGGTTTCTGGCCTGTCGCTGAGAAACACGGAGTTTGAGCTCCCTCCAAAGATTCTCTATTGGGTTTAGGTCTGGAGACTGGCTAGGCCACGCCAGAACCTTCTTACAGAGCCACTCCTTGGTTATTCTGGCTGTGTGCATCAGGTCATTGTCATGTTGGAAGACCCAGCCTCGACTTATCTTCAATGCTCTTACTGAGGGAAGGAGGTTGTTCCACAAAATCTTGCAATACATGGCCCCGGTCATCCTCTCCTTAAAACAGTGCAGTCGCCCTGTCCCATGTGCAGAAAAACACCCCCAAAGCATGATGCTCCCACCCCCATGCTTCACAGTAGGGATGGTGTTCTTGGGATGGTACTCATCATTCTTCTTCCTCCAAACACGTTTAGTGGAATTATGACCAAAAAGTTCTATTTTGGTCTCATCTGATCACATGACTTTCTCCCATGGCTACTCTGGATCATCCAAATGGTCATTGGCAAACTTAAGACGGGCCTGGACATGTGCTGGTTTAAGCAGGGGAACCTTCCGTGCCATGCATGATTTCAAACCATGATGTCTTAGTGTATTACCAACAGTAACCTTGGAAACGGTGGTCCCAGCTCTTTGCAGGTCATTGACCAGCTCCTCCCGTGTAGTTCTGGGCTGATTTCTCATCTTTCTTAGGATCATTGAGACCCCACGAGGTGAGATCTTGCATGGAGCCCCAGTCCGAGAGAGATTGACAGTCATGTTTAGCTTCTTCCATTTTCGAATGATTGCTCCAACAGAGGACCTTTTTTCACCAAGCTGCTTGGCAATTTCCCCGTAGGCCTTTCCAGCCTTGTGGAGGTGTACAATTTGGTCTCTAGTGTCTTTGGACAGCTCTTTGATCTTGGCCATGTTAGTAGTTGGATTCTTACTGATTGTATGGGGTGGACAGGTGTTTTTATGAAGCTAACGACCTCAAACAGGTGCATCTAATTTAGGATAATAAATGGAGTGGAGGTGGACATTTTAAATTCACACTAACAGGCGTTTTAGGGTAAGAATTTTAGTTGATAGACAAGTGTTCAAATACTTATTTGCAGCTGTATCAAACAAATAAATAGTTCATTTTGATTTCTGGATTTCATTATTTTATGGAACATAAAATAATAGTGCTGCTAAGCAAAAATGCATGAAACTTTTCAATAGGTATGTATTAGTGATGTTAACTGTAAGCATATTTGTAGGATTGTAATCAGAATGCCTTATTAATGATATTATTAAGATAATATGTATATCAAATGTTTTTTATGACATTTGTAAATTAGCCAATTATAACAAAATTTTAATATGACAAGCATCATATATCTTGCAGATTTCAGCTAAAACCCCAATCAAACACCCCTGAACCTGCTAATCAAGTTGTTTAGGGCCACCTGCACAACCCCCTCAAAAGATGCAGGTGTGTTGAAGAAAGTTTGAAACTAAGTAAAATATGCATGACAGATGCCCTCCAGGAACAGGGTTGGTGAAGCCTGATCTCACGAATTTCCGTGTGATAGTCACATAATTTTTTGCTATTTTTTCCGTAGCATTCTCACGGATCTCCGCATTTTTCCGTGGCCCTGCTACGGACTGTCTTTTTCCGTGGCATTCTCACGGATTGGTTACCCAACTGTTTTGTCCTATTTTCTTACCATTTTCGCTTTGTAATAATACTGTAATTTCTGCAGAATGTTTTTACAGTGTAACAACACAACAGAACACTAAAGTCTTATTTCATCTTGACTAAAAATGCATAAAATAGTACTTAATTTCAACTTTTATTATCATTATTCAATCCCGTGCAAAACATGCTGGGAACTGAAAATCATCTTTGAAAAAATCATGTTGAATTAAAATGTTTAAAAAAAGTAAACTAGATGAGGAGCAATTTTTTATTTTGAATGTTTGATATACCTGACTGATAAAATATGTAAGGGATAATCCACGGCCAGCCATGCATTAAAGGGTTTTAATGCACGACGTAGAGGCGAAGAACCACCCGACGCGTAGCGTTTAATGCATGGCTAGCCGTGGATTATCCCGCTTATACCTTGGTTATTTGCCAAGTTAAAGCTGTAATTAATGTTTACAGTGTAATTTTAACCGACAGGTAAAAAATGACGGTCATCTTCTTAAGTTAAGGCTCGCACTCCGTCCGCTTTAAATAAAGTAGTGTCATTGTATTGCATTTATTTAAATGAATTATCATATTTATTTAAACTCATTAAATAATTTATGAATGACAGCCAACACTGACAGTGACAAGGCAATCTTTATTTGAACTAATCATTTATTTAAATGAATTATGTAAAGTGTGAAATAAAACCGACGTCTCTAACCACGATTACTATATAAGGACACATTACATTTATTGAAATGGATTAAATTAAATGAAAACAAAAATCAAACAGTTGGAAATCTCTCTCTCGCTCTCTCTGCAAGTGTAACTGTGTTACTATGGTTACCAATGTTTATAGTAGTGGATTAATTTCTAACTTTAATCAAACTGACTGGAACTACCTGTGCGTTAAACGGTTTTAATGCACACCTTCCAGCCAATCAGAATCGAGTATTTAAACAGACCATGGTATAAGTTCTTAATAAAAATAAAAACATCATGTTAAGCCAAATACAATTCAGTTTAAAATAATGCAGTTTGAAACAGAAACTGCATCAATCATGTTAATTCAAAATGAATTGCTTAAATAAAGTGAACAGTATAAAAAAATGAAGTTTCAGCTATAGACTCTGATCATGATTACTGACTTCTGTTCAAACAGTAACAACATTCCACAAATATTTTGATTTATCTTGACATTTTCCTGAGGGTCCAGGTAACATTTTTTTTTTAAAATGCCATACATTTTTGTAACATGCACTCTGAATGTGTATGTACCTATGACAACCAATCCTTCATCAGATTTAATTTTTATATAAATGCATGTAGTTTTCTGCAGATTATTATATGCATTTATGACTGAAAACTGTTATTCAAGTATTTTGGTTATGTTTTGATTTTACTACTGGAAAAACATTAAATATGTACACAAAATGTTAAAAAAAGACTTTCTGGCAAAGGTCAGTATTTAGTGTGACCTCTCTTGGCACTAAACTCATGCTGAAATCTTTTGACAAAATTGAAGTCCGAAAGTCATTTGATTAGAATTAGAAATTAGGATTTTATTTCATTTAGGGTTTAGAGAGACTTAAGTTCCTGGATTGTAAGAGGAAGTCACACCAAATATTTTTCACTTTAGCTTATAATTTCATTCTGATTTTAATACTGCATACAAATGTACTGAAGTTTCTGGTTATATTATAATAAAGAGACTGAGAAATAATTATGGTCATTGCAAAAACAACACAGTTATGGAGTTATGGTGGCCTAATACTTGCACAGAGCCTTGACTTTGGCTTTATGGCAGTGCACACCAGATAAGCTACAGCAAAGCGGCAATGTAAATTAACGTATCCAAAAACATAGCCTAATTGCTTTTCAATTAGATTAATTGACAATGAAAAGTCAGTCAACCTTTCTAACCCCTAAGCATTCATGAAAACAGCTAAACAATGCCTAAACATGACACTAATTCTACCTTGATTGTATCTTAAAAGGGTTTACATCATGCAGATCACAAGGATCTCAGCTTTAAAGATAAGTGATATGTTTAGCTTTTGTTTTTGAGTTGTTGTTTTCTGTCAAACAATGCAGTCCTATGGTACAATGGAACTTTAAGGTGTTTAATGCATACAACTACTATTGACAGAAAATGCCTCATCACTTGAATGTATTTTTATTATGTGGTAAATTTCCATGTAAAATTTTTAGGTCAAGTTCAACCTAAAAAGAGTTTAGTTCAATCCAACAAACACAGATACAGCTATATGCAAAATAAATTAATTTTACGTGGAAATTTGCCATGTAAGTTTTATAAACTAAACTTTTCACACTTTAAGTGAACAATTTAAGTTGAATAAACTTATTTTAAAAAATATAAAATATTTATTATCAATTTAAATAAAAAATAATTCAATTGGTAACACCTAAAATTTTCAACTTACATTTTTCACTCAAATATTTAGGTTTTACTAATTGATCCAACTTTTACTTTTTACAGTGTATCATCCTTTATCTCACTTGAACTTTAAGAGGGTAATGACTGAGTGCAAGATCGAAGCAGTCGAAACAGGTTTGGTTTGATAATCATTGATTGTTTTAAGTGACACTTGTCTTTCTGTCATAACTTAAAAGCACTTAAATGCTATTGTCTAAAAGTATGTTGTAAAATAGTACTCAAATAAATAGTAGGTGAATTTTATGAAGTACAGAGCGCTAAGTTAATTTTAGGATTTAGGGGTGGTTTCATAGACAGAGATTAGCTTAAGCCAGGACTATGCCTTAGTTTAATAAAGCAATATAAGTAGCTTTAACAAACATGCCTTACTAAAACTGTTACTTGTGTACATTTTGATGCAAAAAAAGGGCACTGATGTATTTCTTTTTAGATATTTCAGTGCAAGTTGTTTTTAAGTTGGAGAGCTCTTAAATTTATTTAGGACTAGTCTAATCCCGGTCCGGGAAACCGCCTCTTAGTGTTTGTCATTTTACTATAAAAAAAATATTTTTCATATACGCATAATAATAAAATAACCTATTGAAATACTAAGAGATGTTAAGAAAACAGTCAATGAAATTAAATGAATGAATGAAAAAATGGAATGGAATGAAATTCCCAAAAGGCCTGTCTGTCCGAATTTTAGGAATATTTGGAAATTCACCGGGTATTTTATTTTGGAAATAGGAAAATGTGGAAAATTAGCTGAAAAGAAACCAAAAGTTAAACAAACATTTTCTGCCCCCACTTTTTTGTTTACCCCATAACTGTATTGTACATTTGTTGTTGGTCTTGTTTTCAGTTCCTGTAAGTGAGGAGGTTTAAATAGAAATGCTGTAAAGAGAAAAGGAAATTAACACTAAAGAAATTTCTGATGCCATTGACTCATCTGTCCAAAATGTTAAGAATATTATGGAATTTACTTGATATTTCATTTTGGAAAAGAAACATACAAATATGAATTACAAACAAGATATATTTAAAAAAATAAGATAAAAAAATAAATAAACAAAAAAATTTAAAAGTACTAGAAATTGAACTATTTCACCCCCACCCACATATTTTAACATTTTTTTACATTATGAACAGAAGAATGCAGATTGATACTTTGATAAGAACATAAGTGACTTGAAGTCTCCACTAAAAAAAAGATAAGCCTATCTCTTTTTTAATGTAGAAAACTATCGTGACCGTGAAGGACCGTGAAGGAAGTTTTGTCGTGACCACGACATATTAAGTTGTGAGAACGTGAAAATATGAAGTGGCCACGAAATATTAATTCCTGTGAACACCATAGTATCTTAAGGGCACGACATGTTAACTCGTGGGAACGTGAAAATATGCCATGGCCATCAGATCATTTTGTCATTTGATTTGTCATTTGATGACATTTATGTTAAGGGAATGACAGACCCAAGAAAACTAATACTACAAGTTTCAGATGCATTTAGCTGGTTTTGCATATGATCTCTTTAAATGCAATTTAATCCTGCCATAAGCAGGAATTCTTTAATATAATTTAATCACATATTGTCGCAGTTATATTGTAAGATTTATTTAATGAAAATTTAAGATTTTTTGTTTTGTTTAAGTGTGTCATGAATTGCTACTAATTTAGTTCTATTGTAAAACAAAACAAAAAGATCTCAGGACAAGCAGAAAAAGATGTTTAATTTTAAGAAAATACTAAAAATCATTCAGATTCATGTCTTAGGATCAATGAGGAATGCCAAAATAAGGCATTGTTAACTTCAGTGAATTCTCAGCCTGATGTTGTTCCCTCAACATAACATTTCATGGCCGCGAGAAGATGATGTTGTTCCCTCAACATAAGGATTAAAACAGAGGACACAGCATTACATCGCATGGCCATGGCATCAAATCTGTCCACTGCATTTTTTTACATTCCCAAAGTTAACATGTCATGCCCTTAAGATACTTCAGTGTTCATACAAATGAATATTTACAAAATTGAGCAAATCAAAAAGCAATAAAAGGTTGCAGACTGTCAATTGAAAATCTATTTTAAATCATATCAGATAACCAAAATAGACATAAAGAAATATAAGAAACATTTCCTGCTTCCACTCATTTGTTTTCCTCAGTACTGTATTTATGCTTGTTGGTCTTGTTTTGAGTGACGTAAGCGAGGAGTGAGTATTAGTTGATCTGCACACATTTAATACCTCACTTGACAGCTGTGCACCTGTAGGGAAGACTGACCGACACACACAGAGATACTCCTGTAAATGGTAAGTCGTACAATTTTCTGTTGAGTACATATGAATATGGGCTGGATATTTAATAATATATTTAATAATTGATCATTTCCATGTTAATACAATCTATAAGAAATAATGCTATGCGTTTGTATTTTGTTTGGTTTAGGGGTGTCAAAGTGTGAAAATGAGGCACTTTCAGCTTTGTCTTGTCCTTTTTGGATTTGGTAAGTGGAGCCGTTCTCAATCACTTACATAGTATGACCTTTAATAAACTTGTTTTTATAATATTTTTAGATGGTATGTTGATATATATGCAATGTGTCTGTTCAACAGGCTTTATCACAGTGACAAACAGCCAGGTATTTAGCACTTTCTAAACTTTTATAGATGTTGCTTATAAGTCATTTGTTGAGTGTTTTTTTTTACAAACTTTTCATGGGTTTAAAAACAGTGTTTGGCTTTGCTTATTCTGCCCTGTTGATGATTCCCAATTTCTCTTACAGTATACGGATGCCACACTAAATAACACCCTCAGCTGTTCAGGGATTCCCCTCACAGATGTCCCCAATCTCAAGGGATTCACAGACGCCACCTTTGATTTGTACACTGCACTGGTACAGTAAACATCAACATCAGCATATCGAAAACTCTTTCCATTCTTTTAAGGCAAGTCAATACCTTTTTAACCCTTTGTAATCATCCACACAGAGATCCAAAGTTTCAGTGAGTCCCAATGTCAGCAGCGTAATCAACTCCATCAGGAATGGATCTCAACTGTCGGTTTCGTTAAATGATTCTACTTATGCAACAACTTATTTCAACCTGAAGTTAAATGCATACCTCCCATCGTCATTGCCCAAAGAGACCCTCTTCTGTCTGAGTCAAAGCAGCTTAAGCTGCGATACCTTTCAATTTTTGTATGTATTCACAGACTATACAATACACAAATGCAATAGACATACAACATTGTCAGAGAACTTACCATTGAAAATGTTATGTGTTTCAGTGTAAGAAAGTTTGATGCGTTAACTAGCCCTGAAAGTGAAAAGATGGTATATCAGAACTTCATAAAATCATTCCTGACAAGAAAAGATATTGATGGTAATTTTTCTTATCCATTTTTGTTTTGCCAAGATTTTCAATTGTCTTCTTATAATGCTAAAGTTCACTTTTTTCTTTAAAGTTCGCTGCAGCAACACATCTGATCAGGAATGGCTTTTGCAAAACTTCCAGGGTTTTTCCACTTATGCAACATATGAAGATTTTCTAACTTTGAAGCCAGACTTCAATGGGGTAGAGAACAGAGCTATTCATAGTTTAATATAACATGGTTCAGAATTGTTGTTGAATACTTTTTGCCTTTTTTGCAGATGAATGTCTCAGCACAGCTCACCCCAGAGCAGAGAGCCGGGTTGGCATTTAATCTTCTTGCATCTGGTACTTTAAACAATGATTCTGCCTATTCGATATTCAACAGTTTCCAGACTGATCTCCAGGGCGTAACAGTTAACCTAACCATCGTGAATTCAAATGAAACTACTAAGGTTAGATTTGTGTTTTGTGAACTGATTCATTTTTCAGATTTCATTTGGTCAGTGTAAAAAATACAGCGTAAAGTTAAAACAACTGGTTGTCAATTCAACCTACTTTTTTAAAGTTTTGACCTGTGAGTAGTTTTAAAAACAAGTATTTTTTTAAGTTAAAGTAGCTTAAAAATATATGTTGATTTGACAAATGTGCTGCATTTTATTTTACAGTGTGATGCGCCAGTATAAATCTCATTCTTCATGTACAGATAAATCTCATTCTTTTCTCATTCTTGTGCAGACTCTCAATGACTTTCTGGTTTTACTGAAACCATTGGGAAGATTCATCCAATCATCAGTGAATAAAATTGTAAGTTTTTGTCTCTTTGGAATTTAGCTGATACCTGATAACCATTTATTATCTGATTATTTCAAATGCATAGTTTTGCACTCTCATCTTCTATTTTTAGATTGATTTTACTTCCTGGTCATATGTTGTCCCAAAACACTTTTACTGTGTATATGGAAATAATAGTGAACAATTTAAAAATTAACCTGTTGTGGTAAATCACTTTTGCACGCATCCCATAAGCACGCAGGACTAGAAAATTAACCTTTATAAATAGAAAATATGTAATCCTGCCTGTGAAAACCAGACAAAGTCTTTTTTATTTACTGATAAAATAATTTAACACAATGTCAGAACATTTTGTGAAAAATAACCTTGATTTTTTTAATATTGACTGAGTAAGGTTGTGTCAAAAATTTAAAGGTGCAGTGTGTAAATTTTAGCAGAATCTAGTGGTGAGGTTGCGAATTGCAACCAACAGCTCAGTTACCTGCTCACCCCTCACTTTTGAAGTGCATAGCTACGGTAGCCGCCACCGGAAAAACATGTCATTGTCAGAGACAACTTAGAAAAAAGTTTTTCCGTTAAGGGCTTCTGTAGAAACATGGCGGCAAAAAATGGCAACTTCCACATAAGGGGACCCTCGTGTGTGTAAAAACGTCTCATTCTTAGGTAATAAAAGCATAATGGTTCATTATAAAAAAGGTCTTTATACATATAATATAGTTGATAAGTTGATAATATAGTTTTGTATATTATTTTGCATTTCTGTCAAGAGATCTTTCTAAAATTTACACACTGCACCTTTAAATCATATTAAAATGAATGATTAAAATCAGACTTTAATGATCGTTATCTCAGAATTGGATTTTGAGACTTCAGCCTGGTTTTCAAATATTTATTAGATTATTTAAAATGGCCTTGGAGCATGTAGCACATTTGTGCAAAACACATGCTACCATTAGATTTGTTGTTTTTGCAATTGTATAGTGATCATATATAATTTCTCAGTCCCTTTATATAGAATATAACCGGAAAATACAAGAAATGTGTATGTAGTATTAAAACAGTATAAAAGTATAAGCTGAAGGGTCAGGTCTTCTTCAGGCATCAGTCAGTATTTAGTGTGACCTCTCTTGGCACGAAACACATCTTGAGCTGTTTTGAGGAGACTGAAGTCCTGAAGTCATTCGATTAGAATAAAAAATTAGGATTTAATTTAATTTAGGTTTAAGAGATCCTGCAGCTGCCTGCTATTACTCAAGTGGAAAGGGAGTTTACCCTAAATACCCTTCAGCTTATACTTTTATACTGTTTTAATACTACATACACATTTCTTGTATTTTCCGGTTATATTCTATATAAAGGGACTGAGAAATTATATATGATCACTATACAATTCTGAAATTTGTTTTATTTTTAATATTATTTGTATCTTAATAAAAAGAGTGAAAAATAAATATTGATGGACATTAAAACTTTGCTAAAACAACAAAGCTGGTGATGGTGGCCTTGCACAGTAGGCTACTGTATATGGTTAACATAGGTGATTGCAAATACTGTAGGTAAATACTCATTAGATTTACATGTATGCACTGCTTTTATCAAAGTGATTTACAGTGCATTACAACGTAAACAGTTTTATCAGTACACTGTCAGAATAAAACTGTACCTTTTCTGTCGCTGGGTGGTATCCTATGGTTCTATTTTGTAAGATAACATAATCGCTTCTGTTTATCTCTTTTTCAGATAAAAACACCCAGTCTCAGTGGCAATGTAACACAGCTGTTGAACTTCACGCTGAGCTATCTTCCTCTAAACGGGTCTGTTAATAGCACATTAAGTGCTATGAACAGCAGCAATATTATTGACTGGACACAGAATATCATTGTTCCTATGGTGCAAAAATATCTAGCAAGTGGCCAGACTTTAACAAACAGCACCTCAGACATAAGCAGCATTGTCTTGTGAGTAGAACATATGTAATGTATTTTAGTTTTTAACTTTTGCAGTTTTTTAACCGTTAAATCTTTATGATTTGTTCAGTGCCACGGACCCTCCGCTCACAGATCCTGCTGATATCTGCACAGTGCCCAGCAGTAACAGCACTTGTCGTGTGAGTTGTCACCTTTAAATCTGGCTTGTCATACAAGAATGTGAAAATTGAAACTACTACATAGTGTGGTTTTGTTCTCAGTCCAAAAACTGGAACAACTTGTACAAGTAAATGATGAATTGTACAGATATCAGTTTTCCACAAAACTTGTTCTGTTAAAATGCAGATAGGAGCTACGGTATTTTGTTACGTGAACTTAAAACAAATTTTGTTTCCCCCTTCCATCCATTCAAAAAATACATTGAAATATGAGAAAACTAAGACATTTGTACCAAATTAAGCACATTTGTATTTTTACAGTTTTACAGTTCATAAAGCTAATGATACATTTTCTTCTATCACAGACTACAGAACGGTTTGCCAAAGCACTGAACTGTGTTGCTTCTTTAAATCTAACTGTATCTGAAGACAACCTGCGACTTCTGATCGCAGGACTGAACAAACAAGTGCTGACAGCGGCCAATCAGTCCACAGGGGTAAAAATAATAAAACATTTAAATTTTATGTGGTACAATCCAAAAAGACTGCTTTCTGAAACGCATATCGATGTTATTTCATTGTAGAACTCGAGCAACCTTTCAGCTTTATATGGCGAACTTCCAACTGACAGCTTTACACCTGAAAATCTGGATGATGTGGATTTCATGAACTTTTGGTTTCAAATCAAGATGACACCCTTATTACCCACTGTCCCGGGAGAATACCTGTCTTGCTTGAGCACACGAGAGTTCAGCTGTCAGGTCTACAGGCAACTGTATGTTTGTCACGTTCACTTATATCTGATAATCATTTATTATCTGATTATTACAAATGCAAATTTTTGCCTCTGATATGTCAAACCCTTATCTGATGTTTTGAGATTGATTTACTTCCTAGTCATGTTTGTTCTAGAAACTCTTACACAAAAAATATATTCTAGGAATTAATTGGAAATTAAAATTGAAACTAACTTTTAACTATGTGTAAACATGCTACATGCACTGTAAAAAGTAAAAGTTGGATCAACTTAAAAATTACTTGCTACTTACAATGCTAACTTCACATTTTTTCAACTTTACGTGAAAACTCACTTTTACTCTTTCCCCACCATTGACAAGTTATCTCGTCAATTACGAGAAAACATTTCCATGCCAATGACGCTTTCCTGACAAGTTTTTACAGTAATCTGTTATTCTGCTATTATCCACTAGATGGCGCTCTTACCCAATTTATAAAAAAAACTGAAGCAAAAAATGTTTTTCAACATTTAAAACTCTGTATATTTTGATAACCGCTCTAAATCTGAAATCAAAATTCCTTTACAAAAATGCAATTATTTCAGCTCTTTGCTCAAAATTTGGTATTTTTGAAGAAACCTACCCATATTTAAAAGGTTAAAAAATAAAACAAATAAGGATAGGATGAAAAAAATTGCATTTTGTGAAACTTTTGTGTTGAACACAAAAAATGCTGACGGGCAACTTTTTTATTAATAAAGGCTGGTGGGGAATAGGTAACTTAAAAATTGAAGTTGAAAATATTAATTTTTTTTAGGTATTTCCAATTGAGATAAGCTTTCTTTTTCTTTCATGTTTTACAGTGTAGTACAAATAATAAATTATTATAAAATTAGGAAAGTCAATTAAATGTGTAGTAAATGTACTGATTATTTACTTATCCGTCATTCAAGTCTTTCTTTCTTTAGCTGAACACAATCAGAGTTATAATCAATTATATGGCTCTTCCCTGCCTTATAATGGCCTTGGGGATCAATGTTTCGAAGCTCCAAAAGTGCATCCATCCATCATTAAAGTACATAGAAATAATTGACAACGGGCCATTGAATTATAAGAAAATAATGCACACCCATTATTACACCGTGGGTGTGCATTATTTTCAAATAATTCAAAGGACCGGAGCCAATTATTCTGCTTATACCACGGTTACCACAAACATTGCTCTGGTGCAAATTTTTAAGACATTTGACAAGTAAGGTGTGCGGATATAAAAAAAAAATGCATACCCATGGAACATTTCTCAACCAATCAGAATGCACCCTTCAACAAGCCTGTGGTATAATCCATATATAACTTTTTGTGAGAAAAAAATGATTCATATTTTGAGCTTTTGGTGATACATATATAATGTAAAGAGACAACAAATGTAGATTTAAATATGGCGGCATGTGAAATCACATTGACTAGTCATTATCTTATGAGTTGTGACGAAAGATCAGTGCGATAACTCTGATTGTTTTTGGCTAAAGAAAAGAGACATAAACATTTTGATGACAATGAGTGAGTAAATAATCAGTCACTTTTCCATTTAACCATTGAGATGCTTGTAATTTGTGATCAATGTTACATTAATAAAAAAACATTTAAAATGTTAATACCATGCATTAAACATGGATTATTTCATGTCTTACTGTTTTACTTTTGCAGTGTTGTTGGTTTAAGTAACAATAGTGCATTGATGGGCAATCTGACCCAAGCAGTCTACACTAACCTTATCCGTCCATTCCTGACAAGAAGACTAAACACAAGTACGTCATACCAATCTCATGGCAATTCTTACATATTGTATGGAGTGGCATTGGTTAGGGGTGGGGTTTCATTGTTGTTTTATTATGATAATCGTTCGTTTTTTTTATGAATCACTTTGGGCAAATTCGGGAAATATGTACAAGTTCTCATGAAATCAGGCTGGTCATCTTATTGACGCTAACAAACTTGTGTTGAAATGGAAAATAGAATTAATATTTCACAATAAATAAGCACATTATCTGCTTCTGTATATTGAGCTGGCCCAGTACAACAGTTCTGAATTTTGATTTGGTACTCTTTTTTTATTTCAGGTGGTGACTGCACACTCAACAACAGTGTGGACTTCATCCTGCAGAATTTGGGGGGCTTCTCTGCTTTTGCACAGCTTCAAGATTTCTACAATTTAAGCCTTAATTTCTCAGCCGTGAGTCAAAAGATTTTCTTTTGCTTATACAATGTAAAAGGTTTACAATGATAATTGTTGACCTAACATAAAGTATATAGAGATACCTGGACTTAACACATCAAGCATGTCAATTCTTTGTCAATTTAAATAAACTGAGAGCATCTCTTATCTTATTCTCAGCTGGATGCTATTCCTGCTCTCTCAGTGGATCAACTAAGTCAACTCGTGTTCACACCTCCCGCTGGTGTAGGAGACAGAAATGAAGTCCTCCGAAGAGTCTTTGACTTCCTTCTTCAAGCATCTAACAGAGACAAACTTATCAAATTCCTGCCCTCTCTTCAGAAACAAGCCCGCCTGGTATCTTAACTCTTAACTTACTAACTAGTGTGTGAAAATGTTAATTATTTGTTCAGTTGTCAACTCTGATGTCCCTCTCGTTCCTATTTAACAATGTAGTAAACTTTCTTTTGTCCCGCAGGCAAACTTCAGTTGTGAAAATTACAGAAACATGTAAGTGGTTGGAAATATTTAAAATAATGAATGTTCTGGTTACATTAGCTTGAATTTATGTTTTTCTTTCTCTGTGAATCAGTTTTGACAGAATAGATCAGGCTTTATCATCACTCCTACCTAACCAGACTGACGCTCTGCTGACTATTAGAGATTTAATAATGATGATTCCTCCTGATGGTGAGACACACATTTATTAGTTAACAAAATATCAAAATATCTGTAAATTAGTTCATCACATCAAAATAATATAATGTCAAATTTTGATGAATTCTGTGTTATTTCTCTCCAGAGTGCATATTGAGAGCCAGTCAAGTAAGTGCTGATAGACAAAAAGATAATGTTCATGTTTCATTTATATTGTCTGTTTCATAGATATTTCAGTCTATACTTCAGTTAATAAAGTTTGTTTTCATTTCTTACAGTGCGCAGTAACTCCTGTAAATGGTAAATGACTCTGATGATGTTCTTATGATTTTAACTTGAATGATTTTAGATGTTATTGAGCTCTCTAACATTGACTGTCTTCTGTCTTTAAGAAACGGCCATCTGTGCAAGTGTCAACAGGTGAGATGTTTTATCTAAAAGTTCAAAACACTAAATACACAACTGTGAGTTTATATTAAATGTTTTATATTCTTCTGGTCGACAGCTCTGCTTTGAGTCAGTTCTTGAATACAGAAACTGTGAATGCAACAGGATCACTAAATGTTTGCAACTTCAGTGTCCAGCAGTTTGCCTGTCTGCCAATGGTAATATCACATTACAGAAACTCTCTAAATGTCATTGAATAGTTATTATTTCTGTATGTGTGTCATTGTTTTATTTTTGACATCAGGTTTCAAAGTTGAACCCTCAACAAGTTGCTGATCTGTTGGCCTGTTCACCGTCCAGCAATGTGACAAAAGACACCTGGAAGCTTTTCTTCAGCAAACTCGGCACACAACTTGATGATGCTCTCCAGAGATTTACTAACATGGTATGATGCTCATGATTGACACACATTATACATCACTTTGGCCAATGAAATGAAGTCAAAAAGTATCTTTAACAGTATATATTATATTTTTGGTATATATCAGACTCAGAGTCCCAGCAACGTCTCCTTGTCCAGTGTTATGGACGTGATCGTTGAGGTCCGAATTGATCGCTTGAGTCCCCAGAGACTGAGAGATCCTGTCTTCGTTGGCACATGGATGCAGGGGAAACTAAGACCTTTCTTACCATCAATATCTTCAGGAGCTCTGTCCTGTCTCAGTAACAAAAACTTCAGCTGTGAAAGTTATCGTGCTATGTAAGTTTATCTTTGTTGTGTTGTATAAAATGACACTGTATGCAGGTTTGCAATTGCAAATTTTGACAATAACCAGTTTTGTCCCTTTAAAGTTTTCTTACTCTACCCTGTTCAACCTGGTACTTAATTGTGTGTCCCCCAAATGTTTTTATGTTCATAGCAGTAATTTTTTTATAGTTTGTTTCTCATAAAAGGGCCTTAGGTATCCAATACACAACATTAGAGTTAATGTTTTATAATTAATAGAGATGTAATATTTCAGATGTAAAGTATGCATCACTGCCTCATTATATCTCAAACTCTTTTACTTTCTCAAGTTTTATGGTGCTTAATAATAATACTGGACCGATGGGCAATCCAACTCAAAATCTGACCTACACAAACTTCATTCGTCCATTCCTGACACAAACATTGAACTCAGGTAGATTTTCCTGTTTGATCAGTTGTGCAGATGTTACAATAATGATGAAGCTTTTCTCCATGAATAAAGCAAATATGGTATAAACATTTAGAAAACAATTATTATAGATCTACACAGTTTAAAATGATAATTTATTTTTCCTGCTTTATTCACCTGAATTATTATGTAAACCTCATGTAAATGCCAGTCGGTTTTGAACTCGGTTTTATTTATTTATTTCAGATGGTGGCTGCATGTTGCCATTTAGCAACAGTTTGGACTTCATCCTGCAGAACTTTGCGATCTTCTCTCCCTTTGCACAACTTCAAGATTTCTACAATTTAAGCAGCAATTTCTCAGCCGTGAGTCAAAAGATTATCAGTGATTATTAACTCTTTCACTGCCAGCATTTAAAAAAAAGTTGACAGCCAGCGCCAGCATTTTTTATGATTTTCACAAAAGTTTAATGCCTTCCCAATGTTCTTCTTTAAATATATAAACAGACAATATATTAAATGAAAGAACAGAGCATCTGCTTTAAAAAAAAAGTTTCCTCTTACCTTCATTTGTTCTCTTTTATCACCTCTCAGATATTGGTAGGTTTCTCTCATTTTGAGCAAAAAGCTAAGATATTTGCATTTTTGTGAATGACTTTTAATAGAGATTCAGATCGATCCTCAAAACGTACACAGAGTTTTTACTGTTTGCCCTAAGGGGTTGCTTCCAGGCTTTATAAGCTGGGTTAGAGCGTCACCTGGTGGATAATAGCGGATTGCTGGAAAAACTCGTCATTGGCAGGGAAGCGTTTTCTGTTAATTGATGAGTTAACTTGTCAATGGCTGGGAAAGAGTTAAAATGAAGATTTCCTTTAAATTCTGCATATAATCTAAAGGATTTCAATGCCTTTAAACCAATGAAAGTTAAATATCTCTTATCTCATTTTCAGCTGGATGCTCTTTCTGTTCTCACACCGATGCAACTGAATGATTTGGTGTTCAGACCTCCTGCCAGAGTAGGAGACAGAAATGAAGTCCTCAGAAGAGTCTTTGACTTCCTTCTTCAACCATCTAACAGAGACAGACTCATCCACTTCCTGCCCGTTCTTCAGTCACAAGCACGCCTGGTATCTTGACTCTTAACTTACTAACTAGTGTGGAAAAATACTTAATATTTGCTCAGCCTTGATTATCTCGCTATCATCCTTGTTACCCAAAAACAGTTTAGTAAACTTTCTTTTGTCCCGCAGACAAACTTCAGTTGTGAAAATTACAGAAACATGTAAGTGATTGGAAATATTTAAAATAATGAATGTTCTGGTTACATTAGCTTAAATTTATGTTTTTCTTTCTCTGTGAATCAGTTTTGACAGAATAGATCAGGCTTTATCATCACTCCTTCCTAACCAGACTGACGCTCTGCTGACTATTAGAGATTCAATAATGATGATTCCTCCTGATGGTGAGACACACATTTATTAGTTGTAGGATTTAATAACAAAATATCTGTACATTAGTTGATCACATCAAAATAGTATAATGTACAAAATTTTAAGTATGAATTTTGTCTTGTTTCCCTTTAGAGTGCATATTGAGAGCCAGCGAGGTAAGTGGTGATAGACAAAAAGATAATGTTAATGTTTCATTTATATCTGTTTTATTATATTTCATTCTTTACTTCAGTTAATAAAGTTTGTTTTCATTTCTTACAGTGTGCAGTAACTCCTGTAAATGGTAAATGACTCTGATGATGTTCTTATGATTTTAACTTGAATGATTTTAGATGTTATTGAGCTCTCTAACATTGACTGTCTTCTCTTTTTCAGAAATGGCCATCTGTGCAAGTGTCAACAGGTGAGATGTTTTATCTAAAAGTTTAAAACACTGACAACACAACTGTGAGTTTATATTAAATGTTTTATATTCTTCTGGTCGACAGCTCTGCTTTGAGTCAGTTCTTGAATACAGTAACTGTGAATGCAACAGGATCACTAAATGTTTGCAACTTCAGTGTCCAGCAGTTTGCCTGTCTGTCAACGGTAATATCACATTAGAGAAACTCACTAAATGTCATTGAATAGTTATTATTTCTATATTTGTGTTATTGTTTCATTTTTTGCATCAGGTTTCAAGGTTGAACCCTCAACAAGTTGCTGATCTGTTGGCCTGTTCACCGTCCAGCAATGTGACAAAAGACACCTGGAAGCTTTTCTTCAGCAAACTCGGCACACAACTTGATGATGCCCTCCAGAGATTCACTAACATGGTATGATGCTCATGATTGAGACACATTATGTACTTATACATCACTTTGGCCAATGAAATGAAGTCAAAAAGTTTCTTTAACAGTATATTTTTTTGGTATATATCAGACTCAGAGTCCCAACAACGTGTCCTTGTCCAGTGTTATGGACGTGATCGTTGAGGTCCGAATTGATCGCTTGAGTCCCCAGAGACTGAGAGATCCTGCCTTCGTTGGCACATGGATGCAGGGGAAACTAAGACCCTTCTTACCATCAATATCTTCAGGAGCTCTGTCCTGTCTCAGTACCAAAAACTTCAGCTGTGAAAGTTATCGTGCTATGTAAGTTTAACTTTGGTGTGTTTAAAATGTGTGCATTTTGCAACTGCAAATTTTAACAATAACTGATTTTGATCTTTTACCCTGTCCAAAGTGGTGCCAAATTTGGTTTTACCAAAATGTTTTTTGTATGTTCATTTTTAAAAGTAAAGTAGTATATCAATGACGTAAAATGATATTACTGTAAAGAAGGAATTATGATCAAATATGAAATTTCAATGTTGTCTGTGTATGTTTTACCTTATTGTCGCTCCAAATTGAATTAATGTCATAAAAACAAAATATGTGTTATTCTCAATAAGCAGTAAAAAAATTTTTTTTTGGTCTGTTTTTTAAAGGGCTTTGGGGATCCAATACACATTAGAGTTAAATGTTTTTAGTAAAAGTGCAAGTTATTTGTTAACTGTCTAATATAGATGTAATATTTCAGATGTAAAGTATGCATCACTGCCTCATTATATCTCAAACTCTTTTACTTTCTGAAGTTTTATGGTGCTAAATAATAATACTGGACCGATGGGCAATCCGACTCAAAATCTGACCTACACAAACTTCATTCGTCCATTCCTGACACAAAGACTGAACTCAGGTAGATTTTCCTGTTTTTCCATGTCTTTTCTCCATGAATAAAGCAAATATGGTATAAACATTTAAAAAACAATTATTATAGATCTACACAGTTTAAAATGATAATTTCTTGTGTTAATCTTATGATTTTTCGGTAACACTTTATTTTACGACCCGCAAAGTACCGCGTAATTAAACCGAATTTACAGCGTACCTATTTGTAACAACAGAGTACCTCTACAGTACGTACTTGTAGTTATAAGGGAACAATATTTTAAGTTTGGGGTAATAAGGGGGTAAAAATATATGGAAAATTATTCTCTAAGTATTTCATAACTACAGGGTACATATTGTAATATTACGTGGTATGTATGACTTACGTCTATGGGTAATATGGTCTATGGGTAATATGTTTTTTTTTTTTCATATTTGCTACTTACCTGATGAAGTGTTTTGTATAGCCTACAGTTGATGTCTACAAGCCACGTCGGCAAATAAAATATAACACACAATAAAATAATAGCAACTTGTACCTCTTTGATCTGTATATGTATACATGAGTTACGAGGTAACTCTTATATTTGCGGGCTGTAAATTAAAGTGGGGCTTATTCCCCGATTGTTCTGTGTATGTACCAGGTAACTCTCATATTTGCGGGCTGTAAACTAAAGTGGTGCTTTGTTCACCTCTTGTTATAAATGTTATAGGGTAAATACCATAAACATACAGAATATTGTTATTTTAATTTTAAAACAACTTATTTCAAAACATAAAAAGTCATGACAATTTTTCATTGTTTTTGCGGCTTGGCTTCCTCTGTTGGTGTTCTTGTCCCCTCAGATGATGAGTTGATGTCGTCTCACAAATGCTGTTCTGCATTACATATAAAAAACATAAATGAAAGCCTTCAGTAAATGTTTCTTCACTGTGCCTTGACAGAAACAGAGTTTTCTGAGCCAGTTACGTTAATAACTTTAGGCTAACTTATGTGCTAGCTAACCTGCTACCGTTAGCTGGCAACTTTCTTAAAAAAACATTGTTTGAAATGCGTGAGTTATGTATTAACAAAACCAGTCACCTTATCCAGCATGCGGATCCTGCTAACATCACTCCCAGCCGTACTCCACAGTGTAGAACGTTTTTAAAACATCTTAAAGAAATTTCACCTCAGGATCGCGTTCCAGCAAACCTCCTGCAGACGGCCGCGCGCTCTACATCTGCGCAGTAGCCTACGCATGTAGTTGTCTTTTGCTTTAGCGGGAGCTGATATCTGCTGTTGATTCATTCTGGTTTGCCATTGCATAAATTATATTTGTCTAAAATACTTGTGTTTACAGCATAGGTGTCATTTACACTGGGGACGCTAGGGACATGTCCCCACCACTTTTTGAAATGACTGATTTTGTCCCCACCACTTTTTGAAAGCATTTGGTTAAAATGTTCTGAAAAATCAAACAATACCTGTGTGACTTACACTGCAAAAATGACTTTCTTACTTTTCCTACTTTTGTATTGTTTTCAGTAGAAATATCTAAAAATTCTTAAATTAAGATGCTTTCTCTTGATGTGCAAAATGACCTAAGAAAATAAGTCTAGTTTTTAGACCAAACATACAATTTAAGTGAATTTGTGATTAAAACAAGCAAAAATGTCTGCCAATGGGGTGAGAAAAAATCTTAAAATAAGATTAGTTTTTTCTTAAAAACTTAATTTAAGCTAAATTTTCTCACCCCATTGGCAGATAATTTGGCTTGTTTTACCCTTCAAAAAAGGATTTTTAAGAAAAAAAATTCTTAGTATTCTTAGTATCTTAAATTAAGATGCTTTTTCTTGATGAGAAAAACGACCCAAGAAAATAAGTCTAGTTTTTAGACCAAAAATATGAAATTTAAGTAATTTTGTGCATAAAACAAGCAAAAATAAATAAAAAATCTGCCAATGGGTTAAGAAAAAAATCTTGAACTTTTTTTCTAAAAAACACTAAATTCAAGAAAAATTCTTGCTTACCCCATTGGCAGATTTTTTTTGTTTATGCACAAGATCACATAAATTTCATATTTTTGGTGTCATTTTGCCCATCAAGAAAATACATCATGATTTAAGAATTTTTAGATATTTCTACTGAAAACAAGACAAAAATACTAAGTAAGAAAGTCATTTTTTTTTGCAGTGCACATTCTTAGTATTTTTGTCTTGCTTTCAGTAAAAATATCAAAAAATTTATTAAATTAAGATAAATTAAGTCTAGTTTTTAAACCAAAAATATATAATGTAAGTGATTTTGAGTATAAAACAAGCAAAAAAATCTGCCAATGCACAAAATCACTTAAATTTGATATTTTTGGTATAAAAGCTAGACTTATTTTCTTGGGTCGTTTTGCTCATTAAGAAAAAGCATCTTAATTTAAGAATTTTTCGATATTTTTACTGAAAACAAGACAAAAATACTAAGAATTTTTTTTCCTGAAAATCATTTTTTGCAGTCTATGTCTGGTTTTGTGGTCCCGGTTCACCTAAGTTGCATTGTGTGCTTATGGTGTGTTTTTTGCCCATTTTTTATGCGTCATTATTCAATATCTTTCCCGTCCTGCTGTAATGTTTTTTCATCTGATCTTTTGTCCCCACCACTTTTCAACACAAACTGACGCCCCTGGTTTACAGTAAATAAATTGCAAAGCACCACTTCAAATATGTCCGCAAATGTAGGAGTTTCCTGGTAAATGGGGAATAAGTTGCTATTTTTATTGTACTTACCTTAAAAAAAAGATAACCACATTAAATCAGCTGGACTTTTGTTATTAAAAGCAAGTAATATAGACTACTAAAATAAAAGTGATGTGCTGTTATATTTATTTGCCGTTGTGGCTCGTAGACATTGACTGTATACAACATTCAGTAGGCAATATGAAAAATTCACAAAAAAAAAAAAATACAACACAATTTCCCCATAGACTTGACTAAGTCATACATACCACGTAATATTACAATAGGTACCCTGTTGTTATAAAATACTTAGAGTATAAATAATTTATAATTCTTCATATTCTTACCCCCTTATTACCCCAAACTTAAAATATTATTTCCTTATACCTACAAGTACGTACTGTAGAGGTACCCTGTTGTTACAAATAGGTACGCTGTAAATTCGGTTTAATTACGCGGTACTTTGCGGGTCGTAAAATAAAGTGTTACCGATTTTTCATATAAATAGTTTAGGTGTCTCTATAAAAGTTCAGACAGTTCTTGAACTATAATTTTTTATTTTCAGGTGATAACTGCACATTGCCATTTAGCAACAGTTTGGACTTCATCCTGCAGAACTTTGGGGTTTTCTCTCCTTTAGCACAACTTCAAGATTTCTACAATTTAAGCGGCAGTTTCTCAGCCGTGAGTCAATAATTAATAATATGCCCCTATTACTTTGCTTAAAAGAACTTTATTTTGTGTATTCGGTTTAATGCAATTTCTTCACATTGTTTATGGTTATAAAAACATTATTTTCCACACACTGTGTATTATTGTTGCTCCTCTATGCCCCACCTTTCTGAAACGCACTGATTTCCACATAGCTCATCGTTCTGAGAAAGCTTGATGTGCTCCGATTGGCCAGCTATCCAGTGTGTTGTGATTGGCAGAATACCTCAACCATGTTTTGTAAATGTGACGCTCTTTACCATATTTGGAAAATCAGCTCCCAACAGAAAATAATATTGTCTTTACTACCTTATCAATACAAGCCCGAATTGGAAATAATAACTTGCGTCATCATAAACTTGTGACGTCACCCATAGGTTTCTGAAGATTGTTTTTGAAGTTTAAAGTAGGCGGTGTCTGCCGTCACCATCTATGCCGCGCATTACTCGCGGATACCCGAAAACGGGATGAAAAGGTGGGACGTGGGAGAAGCTGTGGTGACTGGTTGCTGAAACCACGCCTCCCTAGCTCGATCATAGTGACAGCAGTGGCAGTTCACCCGTCACTCAAGTGGCCACGCCCTTAATTTAATTTAAGGGCAAAATTAGCTATATAGACCAAAAAAACTTTTTTGTACAATCCTGTAAACATATTATTTTCTGCTGTAAAGTTGGCCATTTTAACATTTAGGTCTATGGGCATTGACTCCCTTTTAAAACCAGCCTCTAGCGGCCAGTCTGTAAATGGTAGTTAAAGTCACTTCCGTATTGGCTTTTTAGAGAGATCCAAAGGTTGCCCCTTGGTACTAACACACACTTTCACACCAAAAGAAATGTAAAATCATGAAAAGGGAAATAGAGGTTATTTAAAATTACAGCTGTCTTTACATATTCAAATTCTGTATATAATTTAAAGGATGTCAATGCCTTTAAACCAGTGTAAGGTAAATATCTCTTATCTCATTTTCAGCTGGATGCTCTTTCTGTTCTCACACCGGTGCAACTGAATGATTTGGTGTTCAGACCTCCTGCCAGAGTAGGAGACAGAAATGAAGTCCTCAGAAGAGTCTTTGACTTCCTTCTTCAACCATCTAACAGAGACAAACTCCACAACTTCCTCCCCGTTCTTCAGTCACAAGCACGCCCGGTAACTTACTAACTAGAGTGAAGAAATACTTTATCTACTATATTAGTTTAGTCTCTTTTATTGTTTAAATAATACAATTGTATTGTTCAAAACAAATATCTAGTTCAGAGGTGCAGGTTCACGGTCTTATTTTCCACAAACCTATCAGCTTGGACATTAGCATGACTCAAAGTGATTGGCTTTTAAGGCAGTTCATACTCAATGGCAATAAACGCTTCTTTTATAACTAAATAGTCGTGTAAGTTTGCTGTAAGCAGTATGATGCAGTGCGCCTTGAGAGCTCTAATCACCCACCCCATCCCCAGCTCCACCTGTCTAGATCTGTTTATTACATATTGTGCCTATTGCAGCAAGATCACTTGCATGCTCACTTTAGCAGGTGTTTATTAGCAGTAGTAAGTCTTCATATGTGCTCTCCAACAGCAATAGCGATCGATAGCATATTTAGTTTCTCCAGATCCAAATACATTGACATGCCACGAACACTTACATGCTAAAACGTATAATTGTTTATCCTTAAAAAGTTGACAGCAAACTTTCTTTTGTCCTACAGTCAAACTTCATCTGTGAAAATTACAGAAACATGTAAGTGGTTGGAAATATTTAAAATAATGAATGTTTTGATTACATTAGCTTGAATTTGTGTTTTTCTTTCTCCGTGAATCAGTTTTGACAGAATAGATCAGGCTTTATCATCACTCCTACCTAACCAGACTGACGCTCTGCTGACTATTAGAGATTCAATAATGATGATTCCTCCTGATGGTGAGACACACATTTAACATAGGAAATGTGCTATCAAATTAACAACAAAATCCTTAAAGTTTGAATTCTGTTTTATTTCTCACCAGAGTGCATATTGAGAGCCAGTCAAGTAAGTGATGATAGACAAAAAGATAATGTTCATGTTTCATTTATATCGTCTGTTTCATGGATATTTCAGTCTATACTTCAGTTAATAAAGTTTGTTTTCATTTCTTACAGTGTGCAGTAACTCCTGTAAATGGTAAATGACTCTGATGATGTTCTTATGATTTTAACTTGAATGATTTTAGATGTTATTGAGCTCTCTAACATTGACTGTCTTCTCTTTTTCAGAAACGGCCATCTGTGCAAGTGTCAACAGGTGAGATGTTTTATCTAAAAGTTCAAAACACTAAATACACAACTGTGAGTTTCTAGTAAATGTTTTATGTTCTTCTGGTCGACAGCTCTGCTTTGGATCAGTTCTTGAATACAGTAACTGTGAATGCAACAGGATCACTAAATGTTTGCAACTTCAGTGTCCAGCAGTTTGCCTGTCTGCCAATGGTAATATCACATTAAAGAAACTCTCTTAATGTCATTGTCTAGTTATTACTGTATGTGTGCATCATTGTTTCACTTTTTGCATCAGTTTTCAAAGTTCAACCCTCAACAAGTTGCTGATCTGTTGGCCTGTACACTGTCCAACAATGTGACAGTGACAAAAGACACCTGGAAGCTTTTCTTCAGCAAACTCGGCACACAACTTGATGATGCACTGCAGAGATTCACAAACAGGGTATGATGCTCGTGATTGAGACACATTATGTACTTATACATCACTTTGGCCAATAAAACAACGTCAGACAGCTTAAGTTAACTATATGTGTAGTATACATATCTCTAATAGTGTGCATGCTTGCTTTATATCAGACTCAGAGTCCCAGCAACGTCTCCTTGTCTGATGTTCTGGATGTGATCGTTGACGTCCGAATTGATCGCTTGAGTCCCCAGAGACTGAGAGATCCTGCTTTCATTGGCACATGGTTTCAGGGAAGACTAAACCCCTTCTTACCTTCAGTATCTCAAGGATCTCTGTCCTGTCTCAGCACCAAAAACCTAACTTGTGAAACTTATCAAAGAATGTGAGTTTATCTTTAATAAATTGTTATCATTCATTTTTGAATGTCTGAAGTAACAATGCAGTACTGCAGCTGGTAAAAAGTAAGTGAATATATTGTCTGTAATCTTTCAGTGTTGGAGCTTTCGTAAATGTAGTTCCACAAGACGGCCAAGACATCTGCAAACCCCTGCAATCCACAACAATCACCCAAAGACAGGATCTGATCTACACACAATTCATTAACGCTTTCCTCTCTCGCAACGACACTGACGGTGAGTTTGAAATGCTATGCTGATCGCCCACACTGGGGCTTTTTATTATCAGAGACATTATAAATCAAGAAGAACTATTTTTAAATTCTTCTGCCTATTCTAGATCCCAGATGTCTTAGAGATACAGCCAACAGCTCACAGTGGCTTGCTAGAAACTTTGGTCCGTTTGCGCAGTCAGCTCGTCTAATGGCCCTTCAGACACTCAACAAAAACTTTACAGCTGTGAGTGTTAAGTGTTATCTATATAATATTCATTTATTTTTATTCAAAACAAATCACTTAAATTGATTTTTAATTTTTAATAGGTGGAGGTTCTGCCTTCTTTGACTGTGAGACAACTATCTGAGTTTGCTGCCACTCCTGGATCACTGACAGAGCCTTCAGGTGTCAACAACACGATGCAATACGTTAAGGATTGCCAGTTGGGTGTTTTCTTTGACCTGTTTTCTCCAGCAGTCCAGGTGTGTACGAGTCAGGCATTAATATAGACTCATAGAAAAGATTCAAACGTATTCCTGCAATCATTTAACTTTTCTCATCATCAGGGCGTCCCGCTGACACAAGATGTGAAAGCCGCACTGATACAACAGATATTTAATAGAGCTAAACTGTCTAATGTAAACACCAGCAATGATGAGGTTCTCAACTGGATAAATATTAGACTAAATCCTCTGCTAACGAATCTTACGGACAGCCTCGTCACTCCGCTTTTCGGCATTCTTGGCACAAGAGACTGCAATATCACCCAAGCTGCGTAAGTGATCATTCTGTATACATTAAATCTCATGAATATTACTGTACATTTTATCATAATAGACTGACCAGTTTAGTCATGAACACGCTTTAAAATTTAAAATTTCCATTTTTTGTTAACAGAGTGAACCTTTTAGATGTTGTCCGACCTTCAATGCCAAACAATACCAAAAGTGCAGTCTACAATAACATCCTTCAGTCCTTCAGAGGTATTTCTTTATGTGAAATTCATGGCAATTTATTCCATCGACCATGCATGGTCGTGTTATGATGTTTAAAAAAATAAACTGTTCAAGACACAAATCAAAAACAAAATATACCGGGGTCACGCCAAAAAGAGCACAGAATGAAGTATCGGTGATAACTGTCAAGATTTTACATCTAGGTTTTCAGTAGCAGAAGGCAAGAATAGCCTTTTTTTTAAATCTTAAGAACACTAGGGGGTGCTGTGCCGAAACAATGGATTTTGCATCAGGTCATGCTTGTGATGACACCCACCAAATTTGGTGTTAATACGATAACGCAATCCGGAGATATAGCCTCAAATCTCTTGACCACTAGAGGCGCTGAAAAGTTTACAAGGGCTTTCAGAAAATGTCGCTGTTGAACCATACCAAGTTTTGTAGCGATACACCTTTGCGTTCCTGAACTTAATGAGAAAATTCAAAATGGCTGACCAAAAACCGTTTGGTATCGTTTGACTCAGCATGCCACTATCATTATTTTAGACAAAATTTTGCAGAAGTTGAAAGCAAAAATAGCAATTTTTTTAATTAAGTGAACACTAGTGCTGCGTCCGAAACCGCCTACTTCATACTATATAGTACGCGAAAAGCAGTAGGCGAGGCGAGTAGTATGTCCGAATACATAGTATTCGAAAAACAGTATGCGAAAAGTACCCGGATGACCTACTACTTCCGGTTAGATTTTGCAGTGTGCATATGATGGACACTTCACTATCCCATGATGCCCCGGGAGAGGAGTTATCCAACGAAGAAGAAGAGGCATGCGGCTGTTTTCGCGCTGAAATGACATGACGTGATAACGACGTATGTCACGTGATGTAGCAACATGGCGGATGTTGTACGTCCGAATCTCATTCATACTACCAGGATTCATACTATACAGTACCTATTGTTTTAACGGCAAGTAAGTAGGTACTTCATCTTATTCAGTGCCTACTTTACAGTATGCGGTTTCGGACGCAGCCAACGTGTCCCTAGATGCTACACCCTGATTTTAAGCAAATCGGACAAAAGCTCTACGACGAGTTTGAAAAAGTAGTTTTATATATGAAAAATGTACAGAAAATGGCGACATATGGTGGATTAGAATCTGCATGAGTGAATTTTGTTTCTATGACGTACGGGTCAGAAGTTAAAACTAAAAATGTAAGTGCAAATTGGGACTGTTGGTTGTCGGGTTTGACATAGATGGCCCTATTTTAACGATCTAAGGGCATCGTCCAATGCCACTTTTGCTAATTTAACGATGGGAAAAATGGTTTGTGCGCCGAGCGGACGGTCAAAAAGGGTTGTACATATTTTCCTTAGGAGTAATGGGTGTGTTTTGGGCGTATCGTGCAATAAACCAATGAGAGTCTTATCTCTCATCCCCCTTAAAAGCCAATTGCGCTGGCGCTGTGCTTAATCCCTATTTAGATGACGGACTTTGTAAACTGAAAAACTTTTCAGAATAATGTTTAAACTGTGTTGTTTTCATTTCTATTGAAATTTTAATTTTTTGAATTAAAACCTTTAAAGGCGCTCTAAGCGAATTGACGCGCTTTAGACCATAAAACATTTTTTGTTACATACAGCAAACATTTCCTCACTATCTGCTTGCTGCCTGTCCGCTGATCAAACTGTAAAAAAACGCAATCTCTGCAGACAGCCCAGGCTTCACAAACGACAATAACAACATAGTGGCCAAACCTAGCACCACAAAACAAAGTGTTCCAGCCAATAAACGACAAAAAGGATTTTGGGGTGGGGGTTGGGCGCGTTCATGAAAGCACGGAAGGGGGGGGAGTTAGCTACGCTCCGTCTGTTTGAAAACAATTCAAACGTCAACAAAAACTAACGTCTCGCAGATTCGCTTAGAACACCTTTAAAAGCCTTTTTCTTTCAGTTATAGAAGTACAAACAATGCGCCTGAACACGCCTCGTTTTCAGACCAGAACGCCTATGGGCGCAAAAGGGGGCGCAAATGCATTTCCTATTTAAACAATGTGGCGCTAAACGTGAAAATTATAATTGCGCAGGGTGTAAGATAGAGCCCAGAGACTCCAAATTTGGTGTGGTGACTATTGGGCTGTCCTCTATCAGTTGGGCTTGACCCCAATTAGTTTGTAGCGAGAAATAATTTTTATATTGTATGTAATGTACTATATATATGTTACAGTAAAGAATTTGGTATAGTGAGATCTCTCTTTCTTGCAGGGCCAGCTCCTCTGAGGTGCTACAGAAACAACAGCTTCATCGCTTTCTTAAATGAAAGCCTTTTGGGATTTGGGCCTCTTCCAAATGTGACCACCCTTCTCTCTTTGATTCCACCACCTCGCATAACAGAGGCAAGCTTCACAGTCGGCTCTACAGGTTTATTTTCAATGTAGACTTGAACTGACGTTTCATTCGTTTATTTCAGATTGTGAATTCTTTAGCTCCTCCTGAGCTAGGAAACTACCTCGCACAACCAAATGTTGTGGACGGTGATAGAGAAATCTGTGTCATCTTCAAAAACTTGGCCAAAACCCCCGTGTTTATGGAAACTGTAAGTTCTGCTTTTTTACTAACTATGACTTTTAGTGCATAAAACATAACCCTGCTTTAGCAGCATCAAAGTTTGATTTTACTTTATTTTCAATTTTTTACATAATCTTATTATTAAAGATATCAAGGTTATATTTTTACAGAATGTTCTTTACATTATGTAGGATGATTATATGTAGAAAATAATAAAAGCAGGGTGACATATGTTTAAAATACATTCAGGTAGAGGAAACCTCAAAGCTTTCTTTGTCATATCTATGGTGGTATGGTTCAATTAATATTTCTTTAAACAGGTGGACGTACCAGATAATGTTAAAAGCAAGATCCTGCCGTGCGTCTGGCCTCTCGCATTGTCCAGTGACAATCAGACTGAGATTAACTTGTGGTTTGATCGTAGACTGAGCCTCTATTTGCAGTTCCTGAACACGGATATACTAGGGTCAATTGACACAATGAATGCATCGTGCCTATCGTATAAGAAAATGTAAGCTGTTAACAGAATAATGTTATGACCAAATGTGTTTCCTCAGAGGTTTGAAAATGAAGTCTCATGCACCGTACTTTCTTCTTTTAGGGTGAATGTTTTGGGCAGCCCATCCTTTAATTCTTCCCAGCTTAACAGTATGGATATATACAACAGCGCCATTAAGACATATCTGACTACTGGTGAATATACAGGATTATGTGATTTTTTTATAATCAATATCTAATGCAAGAATTTAAATTTTAAATACAAATGTGTAACTCTTAGATTTAGATTTTTGCCTGTTATTTTAAAGACAGGGTCACATTTATGGATACTATTTTTACAGTAATATTGATGGTGCTTAATTAATATGATTTCATTCAATTTCAGCCTCTCAACCAAAATGTTTCAATGTCAATGACACAAGATTGAACTCAACTGCCTGGTTCGTCGATTACATCGGTGTCAATTACATCAACTTTGTGAGCATAGATGATCTGTACTCTTTCGGCTCCGAGACCACGGTATGAACTGAATATTTCCCTCACCTCATCACAACACATTTTGTACCTCGTTCATACCCTGATGTGGAAAATCTACACTCGTCTCATATCTCCCACATTTTGTGATTCACAGATTAAACTGTTCAGCGTGAATCCAGACAACATAAAGCTGTTCAATCAATCAGGAATTCCCAAGAATGTTTTAAACCGCTACACCGAGCTCATCTTCCTGCAAAACTCCAACTTTGATCTGTTAAGGTATGTCTAAAGAGAAAACTGAAGAAAATGTCAATGCACTTTCTGAGTTTATTTAACAAGATTTTAACCATTTTTTGTGCTCCACTAGCTTGCCTTCGACATTGCAGTGCGATGCCCCTGTGTCAGCCTTCAATAATATAAATGAAAATCAGACTAATGTCATTCTTGCTAACTTTAAAACATCTTGCTCCGATGTGGATCCTCAAGTAAGCATTAATCCAATAAAAAATGTATCAGGTTTTAACTTCAATTGATACCATTTGTGGGATAGTGTTGGTTATAGCAACAAACATTAATTTTACCATTGTTAGTCAGGGTATTAAAGTTGTATTATTGGATGTAACTTTGCATGGATAAAGTTAATAAGCTAATTTATTTCAATAAAAATATGGTAACATTTATACAGTAAAGATTATGTCTTATCGCAATACTTTTAAAATTGTGTATTTTGCTCTTTAACATTGCAAGTGCCTCACTGTAACCCTAGCAGCATTTTTTTCTTGTGTTTCTTTAATCATCTTTAATCGTTAAAATTATTTTTGGTGATAATCAACATTATGCCATTAATGGTGTTTTGTATTCAACTCAAAATAGTATTTTAACAATGAAAGTATACTTACTATCCTTACTAACCTGTCAATAATCCATGTTTTCAGATATCTGCTGTCCTTGTTGGAAAATTACCTAAAACCATAAACGCTGATGTTATTAACAACTTGGGACAAGAAAGTGTCGGACTTACCACAGTACAAATAAGCAATGCACCTCCATCAGTTATAATCAGTGGTCTCTCAACGTTGAGCAATGCGACTGGCTGGAGTTTTGGACAGGCCCAAGCCATCATAACAGTGATCCTTAATGGAAACTTTCAGGTAAACTTTAATCAAGTAAACTTTATCATTATTGGGGAACACTTGCCTGAATTTATTTTCCCTTTCAGCAGTTTATGCTTGAAGACTTGCAGTTTGTTAAAGGGGACAGAGAATGAAAAATCATTTTTACCTTGTCTTTGTTGAATAATGATAGTCTACCCGCATTCACAAACATACAAAAAGTGCTAAACATGCTAAACAACATCTCAGTCTCATAGAAATTCCTCTTTTAGAAATGTCAGCCAGAAAACGGCCCAATCTGAAAAACTGATGCTTATGACATCAACGGCATCTCACTGCCCCTCCACTTTAAAATAATTGGCTTCATTTTTTGAGTGGCAGCAAAGTCAGCCAATCAGTAATGAGATTGCAAGTTAAGCCAGTAGGGGGAGCCAAATAGGTGCAAAACCACTTGTTTAAAATCCCCCACCCTAATAGAGCTATCTGAGAGAGGTTTTTTAGGAAGCTTCTAAGGCATTACAGACTCAAAAAAAAAAAAATTGGTCTACATGTCACATCACAGAACAAGGATAAATACCCCGTTCAATCATTCTATGTCACCTTTAAGTAGATTAATGACTAAAGATTAATGCGTTTTCTTAATAGCACCCATTGATGTTTAGCATACATGGGAAATCTTGTTTTAAAACAACCTTTTTAACATGTATTAAGTATAGTTTATGCAAGTAATTAACTCTTTCCGCGCCAGCAGCCAGCATTTTTTATGATTTTCACAAAACTTTAATGCCTTCCAGAAAATATTATAAACATACAGACATAAGAACAGAACCTCTGCTTTCAAACAAACAAAAAAGTTAATCTTGCCGTTATTTGTTTTCTTTTTATCATCTCTCAAATATGGGTAGGTTTCTTCAGAGCTCTTCAGAGCGATGATCAAAACATACACAGAGTTTGAACTGTTTGCCCTAAGCGAATACTTCCCGGTTTTATAATGTGTGTAAGAGCAGTACCTGGTGGATAATAGCGGTATTACAAATTGCCAGAAAAACTCGTCATTGGCAGGGAAGGGTTTTTTCTTAATTGGCAGGAAAGAGTTAAACTCCAGAATATGCAAAGCTTCCCACACTCTGGGATGTTTTAACCCATGATTGGGTAAAATAAGGACAAATCCAACCATTGAGTTAAATTAACCTAGAAAATGTCAATGCTTTACAAAAATTTCTGAGCTTTTACTATAAAAAACATGGTTAATTTTCATAAGAGATTTGTTTTTGAAAGTGCACAGTTTAGGATATAATTTAAGATATATTTCCTGTCATATTTCCATCCAATGATGCATTTTATTGTTTGATCTTTACCTTTAAAAAAAAAGTAAGAGGCTATGAAATATTGATTTTAAAAATATTTTATTTCCAGCTCAACAGTGGTAGCAGTTTGTTGAGTCTAGGATCTCTTATTGGAGGAATCCCTTCAGAAAAGCTGACTGCTATTGCTCCACAACAACTTCTTGAAACATCTCGCAACCCAACATTTATTCAAAACATACTGATAGCCCCAGAGATAGTTCAGAGGACCTTTGTGACTCAGGTACTGTATGTCAACTTGATGCCTGCATGTTTTGAGTGCTTATTGTGTATCTATACAGTACTTGAACAAACATTTTAAAGATTTGTCTTTTTATCTCCAGATAATCAGCATCAACACATCTGTGTCTGCTCTAATGGCAAATGTTCCCAGTGAGATGGCCCTTCAAATTCCAAGAAACCACCTGATTATTCCTGACACAGCAGATCCACAGGTTTTGAAACAATTTAATGACAAAAAGTGGAAACCTGAACAGGTACTGTGAAAAAGGACACTGCATAAATAAATAAATAAAAAGTATTTTCTGGTAAAATAATTGATTTGCTTTAAATTCATTATAGGCAGTTCTGTTCTTTGATTCCGTCGCTGAGGCGTTAAATGATTCTGAAAAGTAAGTTTCGGAAAATAAATTTTTTAAATCATTGATGAAAATGTATTTTGAATTTGCACTGACAGAAAAAAATGTGAAAATTATTTTGTCAATTGTCCACAGACTGTCAGTGGATGTATTGCAAGGATTCACATGCGCTCGAGTGCAGAGATTCAGCAAAGTCAAAGTCTCAGGCTTTGTCAGGGCCTGCCGTCACAGAGAAGACAGACCTAAGGTCGTACTGAGTGAGTCTCAGGTAAGCGCCTACCTAAATGAAAATTGTTTTAACATATATTGAGTGAAGATTAAAGACAAATCTCAATAACATTTTTTTTAGCTGACTTGCATGTACAACTTAATCAGAGATGATTCGCCATTGGATTTTGTCAACTACCCTACAGATATGTTGCTGTACTACAAGTACGTGTTATTCTGCAACTTTTAAACCATGTTAAGAAATTTGAAATAGCACTTTAACAGTGAATAGTTGTGTTTTGCTAAGCAATAGATAAAATATTTTTTCTGTTGTCATTTTCAGTTATAACGCGATCCCAAGAAGCAACTGTACATCATATTTTACTCAAGTAGGATCAGCCGATTTCTCAGTCCTCTCGGCCGAACTGCAAGGGAAACGGGACACGCTGTGGAGTAATGCTCAAGGCTGCCTTGTAAGTAATGTCAGACGATGAAGATCATTTAGAGATTATTTCATATTATATATATTTAATATTTACATTTTCATCATTTTATTTTAGAACATCGTTGGAACAAGTCTAAAGAAAACTGATTTGGCAGTGCTGGGCAATTTGGTATGCGCTGCAAGCAAAGACTACATTTTAAACTCTGACCCTGAAATCATTGAAAACTTGAAGAACTGCAAAGATCTCTCAGACCTGCAGATAGCAGCCATGGAAACAGTTCTCTTGAATGGAACATCAAAATACGGGTAAGTTATCATTATCGAGTCGGTTGTAAATGCTTTGCACGCTTATCATTTCAGAAGATAATCATAGTAATTACAATTGCATTTTTCAGACCACCAAGCACATGGAACCAGAAAACACTTGCTGATCTCGGAAATCTTCCTTTGCATTTCTCGCAAAAATTCTGGGCATCATTCAAACTGGTACAGTAAAATACATCCTACATGACTTAGCCAAACAGTAAATGTTTTCTGACATGGACTGACCCCTCTTACTTGTTTTAAACAGAGTGATTTAGTCAAGTTCTTGAAAACCTTCCTGAAATCACTGCGTGACATTAACACCCCAAAACCCCGAATGAAGAGACTGTTTAACGCTCTCATTGTAACTACAACACCCGTTGTAGCCAGGGCAGGTATACAGTCTTCATCTCTTTCATATTATCATCTTTTTATAAACCTCAGAATTCTTTTGATTTATTCTGAATACTTTCTTGAAAATAATGACAATCACTTTTGTTTTAAGGCGAAACCTGTACTAAGGGCAACATCACCAATATCGAGATCAGTGATAACGCCTTCCCCTTTGGATATACTGCAACACAGTTCAAGCTCTGTATGAGCGCTCAGGTAGCGAGTGACAACCTTGCTGCGCTGTGTGAGAAAATCGACATTAGTGATTTCCAGAGAATCATTTTGGACAAACTCAATGAGGTAATGTTGAAAATAATAAGGTTATAAGACAACATCCAGGACAGTTTTAATGTTTCGCATGCTCTAATCCATCAGATATCACCAAATGGCCTTTCAGAAAGTCAGGTCAAGGTGCTGGGTGCCGTGTCCAGAAATGCAACATTGGATGAAATAAATAAATGGAACATCACAAAAGCGGACACACTGGCTGCATTGATGAATGCAAACAATGGTGAATGGACCTCTGGACAGGTAAAGATTTTGATTGTATTAACTTAGTTGTACTGAATTGAACTTAAAATCAATTATTTACAATATTGCTTTAAATGACTTTCAGATGATGTTTATTTTTGCATTGCCACTTTAATTTGTGTTTCAGAGCAACCTTATCATTACAAAGTACCTAAAAGCTAACAATAGTCTGACTGCAACTGAGCTAAATCTAGTGAAAGGACCAAACCTTTGCTCTCTGGACACCAGCACCTTGAGCTCGATATCACCTGATAGCATTAAGTAAGTCAATCTGTTTGTTGGATTTCTAAAAAATTACATTACTAGATAATGCTGGATCTTTATTCGGATGTGCTAGTCAAGTAGGCTAATAATGTAATTAAATTAACCCAGATAGCATGCAAACCATTGAAACAATGTTAAAAACAGTTGATTTGTCAATGTTAACTGCATTGAATCGATATCAGGTTTGCACCCTCCATTAATATTGAAAAAATATTGAGATTTCAACAAATCACCATTATTGTGATCAGTGTTTGATTTAGTTGGGTCCTTGACTCTTGTTATCACTAAGTTAAATCTTTCTTTTCATTTTTTAGTGTTTGTATGTGTTTATGTAGAAACACATGTGCAGTGGAAAAGAAAGATGTGTTTCAAAGTCGAAAGTGATTGCTCTTTGTGAAGATGTCAAGATTATATAAAAAGCTGCTTTACATGATTATGTTGATCCATTTTTGACAATGATCAATGTTTTGGTTTGTAAATACACTGTGACAAGACAAACAGAAAAATTGCTGACACATTCAGACATCATTACTTATTTTACAAATCTCAACAATGGTGACAATCATCAAATAAATTCATATAAAATGATCAACTGCAATGCATGCTGGGAGTTATAAATTAGTTTAGTTCTACGATGATACCCAGCATGCATTGCAGCATGAAGCTTTCTTTTGTTGATCGTCACCATTGATGAGATTCATAGACCGATTCATGATGTCAGAGATAAATTCAGTAGTTTAACTTTTTAAATGTGTTTTTGTAATCCTCAAAATAACAGACCTGACACTGTTTCCAACTAGTACTGTAACATCCATGTTTTGCATAACTTTAACAATATTTTATTAATATAATTTAGGTATATCTACAAGAATTAAACTACTTGATAACATTAGATCTTTGTTTTCTTTACAATAGCAGATGTATTTTAAAACACTGCTTTAACAATCAAAGAAAACTTACCATTAAAACACAAGGGTAAAGGGCCCAACTAAAGCAAACACTGATCACGATAATGGTATTATCACAATATTAATGGAGGGTGCAAACGTGATATTGATTCAATGGTATTAACATTGACAAATCAACAATTTTTAACATTGTTTCAACGGTTGCATGCTATATGGGTAAAGCATTTCAAAGCACAGAAACCACCTCACTGTCAAGCTAAAATTAACCTTTTCATTATCACTGTTTGGGTATATTTTCCCACATTATATAATCTAGTTGTTTTTCATCATCTGTGAAGCCAGTATTCCATTGCTCACTCTCCATTTCCTGAATTACAGGGGAGCCGATGCCTTGGATGTGTCAAAATGTTCGTCTGATAACAAGAAAGCGCTCTTCGCCGTTGCTAACAAAGCTTTTCCCATTCCATCTACCAGAGTGTCAAGTTCCCTCCTCACGTTATTTCAGCTTATTGAGGCCTACCTTGGTAAGCAAGCCCTTGGATTAATGCATATGGTATACACTTTCATCCAAAGCGACTTACAGTGCATTACAAGCTTTGCATTTTGTATCAATATATGTGTTCTCTCGGTTCGAACCCATGACCTTTTCTGTATCTAATGTCTCATTTGGAAGACATACAGTATTGGCGCTTTTCCATTGGATAGTGCCCCATGGTTTGGGTCAGCTAACCTCACTTTGACTTGGTAAGCTTTTCCATCAAGTTTAGTGAAGCCCGATTTATAGTCGTGCGTAGGTAGGCTATCCGTAGCCTGTGCATAGCTCTGCATAGCTTGACGCGCACCTCACAAAAATTTTAACAGCGCGTCAGATCTACGTGGACCGGAAGCGCTGTGATTTAGTCCACCAGAACCCCCCCGTCAGGTAAAAAAAACTGTGTCATAGGTATTTCCGTTTGTGACGGTGAAAACAAAGATGAGCCAAGTTGAGGAGTGATTTAACTCAAACTGCATCAAAAGTGCTGTTTATTTACTTCCATCATTGCTGGTCTTCTCAAATTATACACAAGTTGCTGTTTCTTCTTTGTTTTGTGGGTTAACTTGCTAACTTCTTCTTTGACGTTTGCGCTGCTACTGTGGTTACACGCGTGGTTACTGCCTACCAGCGATCTGCGCGTGTGTTTGCACGTCGACGTGGACAACGCCGCAAAAGTATAAATGAAAACCGAAGGACCTACGCACGACTATAACGAGCCCTTAACACTTCGGAGTGGGAGGGATTATAGGCGTGTCGTTATATTTGCACTGCTTACTGCTGTGACATCATACAAGTGAGAACGTCTTTGTGCATTCCCATATATTAATTTAATTCTCAGTCTGCCACAAAATTAAAATTGGCCACCACAAATAAATATTTGCACATCGGGTTTATTACTACCTCTGTCTCACATGAGTTTCTGTACAAACACTTGTGGCGTCAGTCAATGGCGCTCCGCTGAGCCTCATTTAAGTTGCATTTAAGCATTTATGTGGATGTGCGCATGTTGCACAAATTGCAAGTCTGAAAAAAAACTGGTATGGTGTTCCTGATTCTCAACCTGTGGATGTTTTTTATCGCTAAAAGGGAGTTTGGGAACTTAGCAAAGCACAGATGACAACAGGTTTGCTCAAGACAGCGCAAGCTAGCATGAAGGTAAAGCTTATCTTTTACATTATAGCGGTAGTGAAAATTCTCTCAGACCAATCAGTGATCTACAGTGTTTTCGCGCCACATTTTGGTATCAGCTTGGGTCGCTTGGAACCCCAACTGAAGTGGTACTAAAAAATGATCGGGTACTGTGTACTGCACCCAGGGGAAAGCCCCCAAAAGTAAGCTGACCCGACCTAAACCAAACCGTGGAGAACTATGCAATGGAAAAGCGCCATAATGCTCCAACACTGAGCTATATGGAGGAGCACCAAATGTCGGAGTTCTCAGACCCACAGAATGCGCATTGACTACACATGCGCTTGTTTGTGCAGGCTGATGTCCATTTGGTTGACAGCAAGTATTATCTGGTTCTGTGTTTTCAGGGGGTGCGGATTTATCGTACATCCAGGGTCTAGCGAATTTAAATATCAGCATGAGCTTGGCCACCTTTATGAAACTGGATCCAAGCGTTGTCACGGTGAGACATTACATGTTATGTCATTTGTTTTCCCTCATCTGCTATGCGTCATTCAGTTTATGTGTTTAACTTGACATGACCCCCGCTTATGCATTACAGAATCTCACCGTGTCTGACGTCAAGGGGCTTCTTGGTATGAATTTGCGGGATCTTAAAACATATGAAAATCAAACGACCGTGCGAAGCTGGATCTCATCGCGGCTGCAGTCGGACCTGGATACTCTGAATATCTCACTGAGTGGAGGGAAAGCAACCGCAACTTCACCAACTAACACAGTTGTTACAAATGCTGCGGCAGTAACTGCTGCTGCCACCACCACTAAAAAACCCTCTTCAGGAGCTCCAGGTATGCTCTCGTGCACATGCTATAGTTAATTAGACCTGAAACCTCCATTAGACTGCTGTTTATTTCGAAGCAATAACCCTGTTTCTTGATCTTTTGTTTTCATAGGAATCAGACCCAGCAAATGGTCACTTTCATTCACCATTTTTGTACTCATTTTTACTATCATCAACGTGGAGATCACAGAGCACCGCTGATTCCAAATCAGACACACGTGTAATCTCTTTAAGCTGTTGTGAGACTATATATTTGTTGTGAGGAACCAATATAAACATATATTTATATAAAGAAAAATACTTAACCTGCTTAAAATTATGATAACAATTTTGTTTGATTATTATTGATCCCAGTGAATATCCTCTCTATATTTATCACTACCAATGTTATTTAGAACTGATATTATTAACATTACATATCTACTATCGAATATTACATGATATTAATAATGAAATTGTAATTGTGTATTTTATTCATTAAAATAGGAAATTGCACTAATAACTAAAAGCATATAAAGGACAGAATATGTAGCATTTTGATTAAAAAAATTGTCTCACAGTAAATGGATGTTTCACTTATTTATAATCACTGGAAGAATTATTAACTATGCTAGCGACATATTATGCTAAAACCTAATCTGACCTCTGTTTTTTTTTTTTTAGTACTACACCTATACATTTATTTTAAATTGTAATAAAAATGATCTTTCTTTGTTTTAAATTACACAAACATTGCATACAAGTTCTATGAATGGTGCCTGTTTATTTGTGACAATGATCATACCTGATGAAGTGAAATATAATCTTTACTACAGAAACAAATAAAAGGTAATCTATGATGAACAAATACAGTTGTTGGTGCAAACCCTTTATGTATGTAGTTTAATAGAAACTTATACAAGTAGTAAAATGTGTTCTCAAATGAAAAAGTTCATTCTTTTCTTTCTAGTCTTTGCAAAGAACTACCGTAGTCTAGGTATTTTTGTTCTTTATACTTTGAAATTAGGTCAAGCTCAAAATCACTTAATGATAGGTCTGATTATATCTAAATGATAGGCCTTGGTTTCAGGGTTACAAATGGCGAGAACAAGCTAGTCCTGATCAGGGCTGCATTAAAGGTGCCAAAGAATGCACTGATACAATGTTAAATTGTTCTCTGATATCTACATAGAAGGTATGCGACTTTATTAAGTCCAAAAATGACCCAGAGACGGTTTAACATGTCCATTTACAACCCTAGGATTTTTCCCTAGAATTAAATGCTCTGCATTAAATAAACTTTAAAGTGTCATGAATAATAATGTTAAGCTCTGCTCTGATTGGCGAGTCGATCGGAGAATGGCCGTGAGCGCTACCGCGCTAAAGCTCGTGTGCAGTTTCAGTGTGCCTGCGGTTTCTATGGCGATAACAACTGGCTCTTGTTTTGAAAGTCATGACCACGCGCTGGATTTTCTTTCTCCCATTTTTGTATACTATTATTATTAATAAACCATATATTTTCTAAAATCTAGTTTGCACAGAGAGGATAGCAAAAGACAATGCTGCTAACGTTAAGCCTATTGCACTGAACGAGCAAAGCTCAAGCTGACTCAAGATTTACGAAACGCAAAGCTGTAATGTATGTCACTGGGACAGCAAGTAGACTTTTGAATCTGAAATAATGAGTGATTTAGCTTTTTTTTAATTGGCAAGAAAGAGAGGCACTTTTCCTGCTTCTGCTCTATCTAATAGAAATAATAACCATTATAACACCAGTCACATTTATAATCTATAGACCTGCACTGTCTATCATTAATATACTATATTATTGTATTTAAAAGAGTTTGATAAAAGGGGTCATCTAATTGCTTCATATCAGTTTTTATTTTTGCATAAAGACAAAGTAATATCAAACTACATTTAATTTGTTGTGTTTCTTTTCTTTAAAATTGTATGTCTACTACAATCAGTCACATAGGAAAAAGTAAAACTACATTTACATACTGTGAATCGGTTTTTAAAATCGAGAATCGTTTTTGAATCGAAAATCGATTTTGAATCGAATCTTGAGCCTAAAATTGTAATTGTTTGTTTAAAACCAGAGGGTCTGTTACTTTATTTGATATATTTGCATGTTCATTAATGTTTAGAAGAAAAATTTTCTGGAAGGCTTTTTGTAAAAATTGTGAAAATAAATCTAAAATCATTACGAGGCTGAGTCGTTTATAACGTGTATTTAAAAAAGCAACACTTGCTAAACAAAATCATTCAAAATATTCTTTATCATCATGTAAATACCTGAAACAATTTGAAGAATAGTGATATGAACATTCCTATAGACATTTCCTGAAATAGCGTTTGTAATGCTACTTCTTCTGTGACACAAAGGGAGTTTCTGCACGAGAGCGCCCCCTGGTTTTGGGATGTGCCAGGATTTTACCGTAATTCATTAAAATTCATTCATTGAGAAAACATTCATTTGCATAATAAATCGTTACAGCCCCCACTTTCAAAAAAAAAGGCTGGCGGGGAATGAGTTAATGTGTTATTTAATTTTGGGGGGGTACATCTTGACTGTAATGTTGGTGTTATGTTGAGATTGAACTCTTTCTCAGTTGTCTTAGGCATGCACAAGGTTTACATAAGAAGGATGAAACAATAGTGTTTGATGCTCACGATTAGGGGTGTAACAGTTCTCGGTTAAAATCTGAAACGTACCGGTACGTGTTTAAACCATGGTTCATCAACTCATTTATAATACCGCTGCGGGTTACTGTACTGTAGAAACAGCTTTTACGTCCTCGGATTAATGGCATCAGTTTTAAGAAGGTTGCAGTCATGACAATGTTGCCCTTGTTTCTTTTTTTGTCCATCAATCAAGTGACTTTTCATAAATGTGTAAAAAATGTACAAAAAAATAAAGAGTAAACTATTGCCGCAAAAAGGAATCAATTCCCATAGACCCCATGTTATAATTCCCATCTTTAGAGCAGAAAAAATTGTGTTTGCAATGTTCAAACCTAAATAGGCTTTTAGATCATGCATTGTTTATGATAATATCAACGTTTGTGTTGTTAACACGTATGTTACAAATCTATAAACTTAAATATATTTAACATGTGTGTTTGTGACATACACAGCTGCTGACCTGATAACCATTTGCAGACAAAGTATTGACCAAGTATCTTGTCAAATCTCTTATCTGTATGGTAAAGAATGGAATGGAGTCCAGGTAACGAAATTTTTATAAAAATAACTGTATTGACAACATGCAACATTTGTCACATTGTAAAGGAAAAATAACTATATTTACAAGCATCTGGTCACAAAATAACTACTTGTATTATTTACACTTAAATTAAAGCAAAACCACAGCAAAATAAATCAAAATGTATCAACAGATGATGGAACACTTACAAAGCAACACTTACTCATCCTCTACATCAGAAATGATGTCATTTTGAAGGTTACACAAGGCTGCACAAATCCTCAAAATTTGATTTATTTTAGGAATGAGGTTAATTGAAACTGTTTGAGAAAGGACTTTGAAGTTTTTCAGTTGGCATATGACCCGCTTAACGTGGACAAGTGCATCCATAATGTGCCTATTGTTAGTGTTGTCTTCTTCAGAGAGTTGCATGTCTTTCTTGGTGAATGCTGGAACGACAAGTTTGACCTTCTTTTCATCGAGAAGATCGGTAATGGTGAAGCCTCGGTCTGCTATTACTTCATCGCCTGGGCCAAGATATTCCAGTAATCCTGAATTAGCCGTTATAAATGCATCACTGCACTTTCCCTCATACGCTGGTGAAATGAACATGATCAGTCCACATGGTGCAACACAGACCAGGTATTTGATGGTGCTCTGGCCATAGTAATGGATGTAGGACTCATCTCTCGCGTCAAGGTTGAATGGCTTTTGAAGGGGTGTCTCCGAACAGTCGATCACACATGTTGTATTTGGAAATTGTTCTTTGAAATACTGAGGCATTGTTGCCTGGATTGTCTCCCTGGGAAGCCATGGCATGTAGTACCTCATGTTTTCCTCCATGATGTCAATCCAACATGAAATCACCTTGCTTACAATGGACTGAGAAACACCAAACCTTTCAGCAAGATCACCCTGTAACAAATTAAGACGCAGCTTCATTAGAGTCATTAGGAGCTGATCCCAAGGGTGTAGCTGGAAGCTGTTGGTGTATGTATTTGTAAGGTGATCGGCAACTGAATAAAATACATCCAATATCAATCCTGTGTAGAGCTGACAAAGCTGGTTATTTCTTAGCAGAGTTACATACAATGGCGCTGGCTCAACACACTGTGTTTCCATTACAGATGTAGGTGGTATCAAGTTGAGTTGCGGTTTTAAAGTGTAGTTGTGGTCATAGAGAGATGGATCTTCCCATTGTGTTGCTGCATCCCAGTGCAAGCGCAAGGGGATGGTATTATTCGCAGATTTGTCCACTGCATCACTGACGCTCATCGATGCATCTGTGAAAACAATAACCATAAACATATTTATGCATTTGTACTTAAAATAAGCTTACACAGGGTTCAACATAAAGGACTGCCCGATGGCCCGAGGCCGGCATAAGATACATTCACTAATACATATTTTCTGCATGTGGCCATTTGCCTGTATGTAATCTTATGTAATGTTACCATCGAGACACATGGTGTTGCGAACGTTAACTTCTCAGCAATGTGATTGGGTTTCTCCTACCTTATTGGTAGTTTTGGACACTGTTGCGTTAAATTTCAGAATTCGAGTTTACATTTAGGGGCTGTTTACACTTGGTATTAAGATGTGTTTTCGTCGATCGGATCACAAGTGGACGAGAGAGACACATTCTTTTTACATCTGGTATTTAAATCCATCTCTTTATTCCTATTATAAATAAAGTTGAGTTCAGGAAATATGTTTCACTTAAATAATTAGCAGACTGACAAAACTAATTAGTAACCCAGCCTACTATTTCAGCCTAGTTAATCATTGCGGTTGCAGTTTATCAAAGAGGACCGTGCATGACTCTGCAACAGGGAACTGCAGCCTAATTTTAAACATGAGCACGAACTTGCACAAAACATTTAAACTACAATGAAAAATGCGACCGAAGCTATGCAAGTAAAACATATTTTTAGATAATACATTTCAAAACAAACATACAAAATCAAGAGGCTATAAATGAGGAAAAGACAGCATGAAAATTATAAAACACATGTTAATATATTTTTCTACATAATAATAATAATAATATAAACACAGACACACACAAAACCACCATGGGTGCCCCCTGCCGCCACAGCTGAAAAAATCCTAGAGGAAACACTGATGTGTCAGCTTTAAAAAATATGAAACAGTTAAATTGTATTTGAAAATATAGTTTTGAGAAATGTGTGATAGTTACTGTTTAAATAAACCCATTAAATACAGTTATACTGTGGTTATATGTAGCTGTAGCTTAATAATGCTTTCAAAATACGTTCAAAATTTAGATTAAATCCTGAGATATTCAATCCTAGTTTGTTGTTTCTGTATGTTTGGGCAAAAGCACCACACCGGTAGGTGGTGGTAAAGCTCCATGGTACAATATGGTTTCCAATGTGTTAGCAAAAAATAAATGTTAACACGTGATTTACATAATTTCGTGTTACATGTTAGTTTTACACGTTTTGACCCCAATTGCCTTCCATACGTATTCAGCCCCTCACTTCCTCTCTTCACTGCAAGCGGAAAACCTCGCAGATCGGTCTGCGCATATCTGCATGAACTCGGAAACACATTTCGTTTGTCATTGGTCACGTGATTTCTACGTTACCACCAAAAGCTTTGAATCGAGCCTGGTACTGAGGTACTCTCACTTTCGCTCTATACAAACTCAGAATCCTCATGTAACATCACTACTAACAACCATATTACCTGAATCTGACAACCTTTCCAGCAACCGGCGTGGTTTCTTTTCAGTAACATCGTAACCGAGCCATTTTTCGGGATAGGGGTGTTCGTCAGTCGGCTTTCCGTCCGTGAAATGGAACGAACAAACATAAGGGCGCTTAGGTGGGCGCTTCAAGTTTAGCGCCTTTAGCCACTGCCTCAGGTGCTCCTCATCTTTAGGTGGTGGGTGTAAATTGTAAGACGCACCACAACACTCCAACCGCTTCACTTTGTGTTCATAACATTGTTGGTGCAATTGTTCTCTTCTCTTAATCCAATTGTTATGACAGCCCCTAGCTGAGCATACAATACTCGACATATTTGCTTTCTGAAATATGGCTAGTACTCATTCAGCCGGAAGTTAGATGACAAAGTTAATACAATAGCGCCGCCTTTGTTGTGGTGGAAAATAAGGTCAATGAATGACGTGTTGGACCTCGCAATCATTTGCCAAAAAGTTAATATTGAAAAATGTGTGGTTAATGCGGGATATATAAATTATTGTCTCTATTTTCACATCTGTATACACTTCTTTATCATTAGATGGGTCTCTCATTGTGATAAAAAGACTTATATTGCACGACTTTATTTAGAGAACACAAGAATAAATAAGAATATTTTGTTTTTTAATGTATTTCCTAAATATATATTTAATTATATTAAGGGCATACATTTTTTGTTAATATGTCATTTTTCTGTTAATAAAATTCTTGTTAAACTGTCGTGTTTCCATAGCAAGACCCTGTTAGCATGGAATTTGATATATAAACACAGTTTCTCACCAAATATTGAATTTGGAACAACAAAGATATATTAAAAAAAAAAATCACTGTTCTTTCAAACCTTATTCAATGAAGGGATTTTGTTGTTGTTAAATTCTGATGGGTATTTGATGTCATGCAGATAGGCTACTGTATGATACCACTAGGTGTCAGTGCAGCACAGGGGAATGAAACTGTAGGTCTCCATGCATTTTAATAGAGTTTTCTCAATGAGATTATTTATTTATGTTTTAAGATGTAATGTATTTATAATTGTTTGTAGAAATACCATTGGTTAAAAACAGCATTTGGCCATTTTGGTGACATTTAGGAGTAGGTAGGTCTCTTTTCCTATGATGGCTTTTAATAAGACCAGTGCCTCTAACACTATGGGGCAGTTTCCCGGACAGGAATTAGACTAGTCCTAGACTAAAATAAATGTTCAGAGCTTTCCAAACTGAAAACAACTTGCACTGACATATCTTAAAATACATCAGTGACCTTTGTTTCGCCTCAAAATCCACACAAGTAATGTTTTAAGTGAGACATGTTTGTGAAAACTAGTTATATTTCCTATTTAAACTAAGGTCTAGTCCTGGCTTAAGCTAATCTCTGTCCGGGAAACCACCCCCAGGAGATAACAGTGTTGTAATAAACAGTGTGCACCTTAAACTGTTTGCAGAAATGCCACTGAGTGAAAGGAGTGTTTAATAGGAGCAATTGGCTATTGTGGAGATTCAGGTAAAGATTTATATTAAATATATGCTTTGCAATTAAGGGAATAATTGTGATGGTTTGTATTTTGATTTAGTATGATTTTTTTTTATAAAAAAAAAACAAACAAAAATGCGCACATCTGAGTGGCACAAGGCTCAAAGTGGGTCCTTTAACCAGTAGCAATCAACAAAAAAGCTATCAACTTTCCAATTCTACGTTTTATGAGAAATTAAACCGTAATCCTGTACATTTATTGAAAACGTCCATCCATAATTACCACCTCACATCACTTACTTCCGTGTTCGAAAATAAGGTGGATAGGGCTGGTCGAATCACAAGCACCAAATTTCACCAAACAACCACAACTGACAAGATCAGCGAAACAACCCTAAATAATATAGACCTTTTGCGTGTTTGCAAACAAAGATGACGTTTTTTTGTGGGCAGAGCCCAACTGGTGGCAGAAAGTGAATGCTTCTCAATAGCTGTGTGAAGTGTTTTAGCATTAAACTGTGATTTTTATGGATCCGGTGTTGTGTAGAAGTCTGTTTCCCCTATATTTCTCTTAAGTGTAATGTTTCTTATAACGTTTTCACCAAGTTATGTTTATTTTTTAAATAAATTAAAAGTTTAAATGGCTTGGCTACTAATTGTGTGCATGTATGTAATGTATATGTATTGTTCTTTATTGGTAAATCAATTATTTTACAGTATGAATCGCTGAAGTACTTATAAGAGCAATACTATCATGTATTCTGTATAACATAATTTATTAAATACTTCATCATTTCCTGTTTTCAATTTCTTCCTTATATTTTTACCCTACGTGTTTGATCTAAAACTATTATGTTTACATACAAATTAATTTGTATAGGCCTGTTTATATATTATTAACACTTTACATCGTGTGTGCTATATATTTATTAGTAAACATCATAATTTAGAAAAAAAACAGGTAGAAGACATAGGCTAAGATATAAGGTAAAAAGAAGTAATAGAAAATGAAAACTTTAATAAATGGTAATATTATTGATATTATGAACTAATTAAAATCTTTAATCTTTCTAAATAAATTATAAACGTAACGTGATGAAAACGCTATAAGAGACATATAGAGGGAACAGACTTCGACAGAACAACGGATATCTTCTCTAATTATTTTCTATTCTAATTATTAAAAGATTTCCAGATGATTTCATCACTCCAGTCTGTCCAGTTGAGGGCTTTTATTGCAACCATAAACACCTACGTTTATCTTCAAATGGTGTCTTCGACGACGATATACTATAAAAATGAAGGTCATCTATTTTGGCATTCCTATTCTGACACTCAACAGCACAACAAAACATTTTCTAGTGAGTTATATTGTTCGTTTCACTCGTGTCTCATTCATTTCCACTGTTTTTCTGCCACCACATGCGCGCGTGAAGTAACTGTGACGTCGACTTGCAAAAGGTCTATAATACATTACAAAAGAACGGAGTTAAATGTCCCATCTGTGCTCTGAGCTAGGAACATGGAGGAAACGGCAAGACAAGCCTACACTGCATACATGTCCAAAGCCACCCAGATTTCAGCGTCAGCTCATGTGGCTTAGTACTGCAACCTTCTTAGCCACACCTTGGATCATCACCAGATGGGATAGCAAATGTACCTGCTGTGGCAAAGAGGTGGTAGAGATAAAGTGTCCCTTCAATTACAGCGATAGCCTTCAAGGATGTACAAAAGATGAGCTGAGTTGGTCTGAACAAGTCACTCGCATTGAAGCATTCACACACGTACTACCATCAAAGTCAACTTCACTATTTTGTGTGTGATGTTAAATATTGTGACTTTTTGTTGTGGTGCAAAGAGTTCGTGATGCAAGGAGTTCATTGTGCAACGTATCCTAAGAAATTAAGAGTTTTTGCACAATTGGGGGTTCTCACACATTTTTAGCAATGATTTTTCAAAAACTTTCATGACAGAAAAGTAGATACTTTATTGATCACAGGGTGATATTTTTCATCTGCATTAGACTCATCCAAAGGCCTGTGTACTCATACACATATATGTAATTAGAGCAGTGTGCCTGGCAGGAGCACACACACATTTAGCACACTGAATCTTTCAATCCATGTTTCCATTATACTTTAAGCCATTCCCATACTTTTAAGTTTAAAATAGGTAGGCCTATATTGTGGTATGATTACAAGAAGGGTAGGTGAAAATAAAAAGAGAAGAATAAAAGAGGTAGTGAAGCAAAAAAGAAAAAATGCAGTGTGTCATAAACATTATTAAATACAAAACCACTTCAAATGCATGATGGTGGGAACCCTGACAATCAATCAGTTAAGATGAAATATATTCGTACCTGGACAACGAACCATGCTCCACTCTTGTATCGAAGTTTTAGAAGGAACACATAGATTTGCTAACGTGAGATGTCTGCCATCTCTCCTCTTTTTCCTATGGTACCTACAGTAAAAACAGCAGAAATGTACAGTTATGCAAGAGAGAAAAACAAACTAAATAGAACAGAGGGGGAAACGCTAAATATCCTTACCTATCCAACTTTGCTTGGAGGTTCTTGCTCTTTTTTGAGTACGAAAACACAGAAGGCACAAAATCAGGACTACTAGAGTCCATTGATATCTCACCTGCAAATAAATCACACGCACGATTGTTTACTAGTAGCCAAATCTAACGCCAGTTTATTAAACTTTAGCTGCATTTGATTGTTATTCTACATAGTATAGACAATCACTAATGTGAGGTTAAACGAGGATTACTATGATGCCTCATCTGCAAATTACACGCACGCGCGCGCGTTTGTTTACTACCCAAATCCAACGCCTGCTTATGAAACTAGCATAGTTTCATCAAGCTTTAGCTGCATTGTTAACCGTACAGACAATCAATAATATAAATCATGCTTTCCATTAAACTCAAAGGGTAAGATACACACTTACCTGATATAAAGTGGGCGCTGCAGACGCGAGCATTTTTTTTAACGTCATCGTTATCAACACGTTTAAGCGCCTGCAGCCACAGGCGCCGCCGGTTCTTCTGAAACGGATGTGATCCTGTCGGAATCCTATGAAACCTAAGCCCCTTGGTGGAATATCGATTAGTGCAACCGTAAACGCAACAACCTGTCATTTTGATCTTCTTATTCTTCTTCTTTTGGTGTTTTATTGGCGGTTGGCAAACAACTTTTCGGTGCATTACCGCCACCTACTGATTGGGAGTTTGGATCAGGAAAAGGAACTTCTTCTTCTTCTTTGAGCTTATTGGCGGATCGCATTCTTAAATGAGCATTACCTCCATCTACTGGGGGTTATGGATCTGATACACTATAGACCCTTTTACTGTTTGTACACAATGATGACGTGGCAGCGTATGCGCGCGCATTTAGGCAACGGAAGTATCGTAAGAATCAAAAGAGAAGCAACACAAACAGTAAGTTATTTTAAAAAAGTTGACTTTATGAACATTTTCAACACAGCTACCAGATCCGTGTACTATAGGGGAGTGGATAGAAGACGTTAGCAGATGGCCAAAAATAAAGTTGCCAGATACATATATACGTATATTAGTATATTATATTAGTGCAACCAAACGCAACAACCAGACAATTTGATGCTGGGAAACCGTTTTAATAAACTTTCTGAGTTGCTACCACGTTAGAACCAATGGGGAATAACACCACTTCCGTTGCCCAAATGCGCGCGCAGGCTATTTGATCACGTGAGCTGTAAAAGGGTCTATAATCCTTTCCCCAGACCATGTTTTAGCTCCTCCATCTACAACTCAAGTCCGTCACAACCCAGAGAGTATTTAATAATAATAATAATAATAATTCTATCTATATTCTATTTATTAAATTAGTACTATTTAAGAATTTAATTAATAAACTATCCCCCTGAACTTGAATCTGAGCATATCAGAGTTCTATTTAGTCCAATTTAATTTATTTTATTAATTGCTATCATAATTGCCATTAACTCTAAATACTTAAACATGATCTGTTATTCTTTGAAAAGCTACAAATATCTTCCTTTACTTTCCATAAAATAAGTTAATCTCTGATTTACAATTGTTCCATAACCTTACATGGATGAGATAGTTGTAAAGACTTCTGCCTTCAGTCCCTGCTTTCCTCATTGGAATTACAACAGCTTCTTTCCATTCTCTGGGAATTTGTCCATTATCCCAGACTTTATTAAAAAAACTCTAACAACTTACTTTTTGATGATTCGCTGAGGCGATTTAACATAACCTATTTGATCTTTTCCCGGTGCTGAACTCCTCGGACTTCTTAATGTAATACTTAACTCACTTTAGCAGGGAGATGTTGATGGGAAGTGAAGAAGGAAAGTACAATGGGAATTGATCACTACCCAATTGTTTTAGAAATAGGTATAAGATATGATATAAATGAAATTATTGGGAAAGAAGGTTCGGTTTATAATAAGGCTAAATTTAGAGAAATAAGTGATGAAATGTTTGGATTAATTAATGTTGGTAATGAAACGAAGATATTAAATCAGTGTATTAAGATGGCAATAAATGAAGCTGCAAATCATTAAATTCCTAGAAGAAAATGAATGAGGAAAAGTAATTAAGGAAATAAATAAAGTTTTTAAAATACTTAAGAGGACTCACAATTTTGAAGATTTAATCAAGTATAATATTATACAAGCAAAGGTAAGAAGAACTATTAAAATCACCAAAAAAGGAATACTGGAGATTATTTTGTGATTCAATAGGAAGAGAGATGGAAGTGGATAAAGTGTGGAGTATAAGGAGAATGAATGGAATAGAAGAAGACTAGATATCCAATGTTAAAAAAGAATGAAGTTACAGCTGTTACAGAATAAGAGAAAGGGAATACGCTGATGAAAACATTTGTTAAAATTCATAGTTCCGATAATATCAGTGAAGAAGAGAGGAAAAGGAGAGGGGAAACTGCATTTAAGTATAAAGAAATAATTACATAGTAGATGAAGAAGGGGGTGATGAGTGTTATATTTTTCAATTCAGTACTACATATTGGGATTAATACAGTATGTAGTTTATTAAAAAACGTGCAATATCCCATAATCATAATTATAGTAGCTATTTTATCATTTTCTATTAGCCTTAGATATATCTTCAGATTTAAATTGTATTGATATAACAAGTTCAATTATATTTTTGTATACATCAATTCATAGAGTAAATTACTTCAATCAATATCTTATATATCTGTAAATTATTTGTTTTATATAAGGCGTTTAATATTTGTGTATATAATAATATAAAATTAAACACGCCTATAACTTCGCACGCTTTTATTTTGAAACGAAGTCGTCATGTTCGTTCAGCTGGTTTACCACACGTAAAAATACCGCGCTTTTAATTCTCACAGAAAGTGATGGCCACAAGCGTTTTGTCTGGCGATAAAACACGATGTCCTCCTGTGAAAGTGTTATCCAGTCAGCTGCTTGAGGGGTTGTCAGGCATCAAATACGAAGTCTAAGTATGTTATTAAAAGACTGGGGTCAGACACAGCGAGTTCATTACGGGTGTCTGTGATCTGGATGCAGGGGACTGTGGTCAGTGGCGGAGCCAGAGGGGTGTCCAGGGTGGCATATTTAGTATGAATCACCAGCAGTTAAAATCATTACAAATTTCCTTCATGTAGTGTCATAGGCCTTCTTCCAGTAAGATTTAATGGTGTTTTATTGCTTCAGATCACAGCACATTACCAATAGAGACCAATAAAGTTTTGTGTTAACATAACAAATATTAATAAATGCTCTAAAATATATTTTGTATTGTTAATTTGTTAGCTAATACATTAATGTTAATGAATGTGGCTTCATTGTAAGATGATACCAGAATTTTCATTCAGATATTCAAGTTCATGTTTGACATTTGTTTTAATCATATATTGTTACGTTTTGCATTGAGTTTGTCTTTTGATATAACTCATTAAAATAAATGTTTTTTTTATTTACTAATATTGATTTATACTTTTTTCACACCTATGTTACTTGCAACTCTGTCACTCGTTCTGGAGAACATTTTATTTATTGCAGAAAAGTAATGACATTACACATAAAACGGTTTTAATCTGTATTGACCTGTATTGATTAAATAACAATAATAGTTGGAAAAATACAGCCATAACATGTATAAGGAAAGAAAAACATTTTATAATAATATTTAGTTATTATTATAAACTTAACATTTCTTTTATTAACCTTAAATTGTTAATATTGAGATAAAATACAGATATATTTGCATTGGTCCATAAACTTTATAAAATTTTGTCCGCAGGTAAATATGTAATGGTTATGGGGGTCATTCAGTCTCATTGTCCAGAACCAGTGCTACGTGCTGTCAAGATGGCAGATCTTTCTGAAAACGCAACGATTCGTGGAGGATCTCCAGCAAACTTTGCCATGAATCTTTTTTATGTTTGTTTATTTGTTTATTTAACTTATGAGAATGTTAAACCACTATAGGGTTTTGTAAAGCAAACAGATTGTAGAAACTATATGAAATATGCACTGTGTTTTATCTGGGAATGTGTGCATATGTACTATATGTTTTATTTCAAATCAGGTAACAGAATAAAAAAATGCATTGAGCCTTGTAAGCGTTACTCACAAATATGCCATTTACCAAAAATCACTACACAAATACATAATTGAATAAATCACAGATTTTCAGTTTTTTTATGAACTTACAGTCAACCTTTTTTTTTACAGTGTATATATAAGTATACTGTATGTATGTATGTTGGTATTACAGAAAACGCTAAAGGCAACACACTGACAGAGGTGTTACATAACTGCTCAGCAAATGGTTTAGAGTCTTTTGAAGACTCCTAAAGTTTTCTGGCAGTTTGGACAGTGGTGCGTTACGTCCTTCAAACTGTCCACACAGAAGGGAATCAGGCAACACCCAGAAATACACCTAGAGAGAAACAATACAGAGCAGGACAATGAAGAAAGTGTTCTTGTGACACTAAGCACACAACTGTCATCAGCTTTTAATAAAACAAACAAAAGAATATATTGATCTTACCCGAAACAGGCCAGGCCTACACAAGAGAGCCAGGCTAATGCGCCTGATGTGTACTCCAGTTGAGTTATCACAGTCTGTGAGCATACCGGACAAAGTACCTGCGCAGGAGAGTCTCTGAACACCGCAGGCTGAACATACACAGTTTGAACTAACACACACACAAAAAAAACACACAAGTGATTAGAAATATGTGCTCATGTTTAGCTCAATGGTAAAGCACTGTGATGGCAGTGCAAAAGGTCATGGGTTTTCTAATAAAATGTATTGCATTGCAAATCACTTTGAATAAAAGCATCTAACAAATGCGTCCATGAAAATATGGATGCATTTATAGCTGTCAATTGTTCAAATACAATAAATGCTTCAAATGTTCGGGAGAAGTGAGGTTATGTAATCCAATCAATCCACGCAAAAAGGTCTCTCTATATAGCCGTCCCTCACCTGTGTCATGTGTCAGTTTTTGAAGCTTCTCTCCTACACCTCACTTTCAGCTGGTACATTTTGCAGTTAAGGAGGAGGAGGCTAATATTTTGAGCTGGGGGCCTGGATGTTTTTTTATCATATTTGATTGCATGTTAATGCATTGCACACTTGTGAAATGCTGTTGGAGAAGCAATTCTGAACAAGTTTGCATTTAGCTGGTTTGTGTGGTTTACCATCTATTCCAGCAAAGTTAAGTGCAACATTTAGGTGTTGCTATTATTATCACGTTTCGCCCTAGATTCAATCTTACCATCAGAATGATTTACAAAACTTATACACAGAAATATAGGAGATAGTATGTGTGATAACATAAAAAAATTATCCCAATGCTGTAATTTCTCTAGTACAAAAATCAACACCACTGGGTGAGTAGTTAATAGTAACACAAATAAAGTCTATATCAAATATACATAAATCTTCTGATTCAGAGGATACACAAAGCTAATTTAAAACAATGCAATATTATAAATAAACTTGACTTAACATGTGCCCTTTTATGTCCATTAATATGATCTTCAATTATAAATTATATTTATAAATCAATGCTGTATCTATGTATTTAATCAGTTAAAATAATTTTGTTACTATCTACCCCATGTTAAAACACTTCTGGTCTCTACACTGTAAGCAATTGCCGTAAATTTACAGCCAATTTTCAACACTAAAATACTGTTTTCATGTTAAACAGTTTAGTACTGTAGTTAGCAATGCATTGTGGGCTGCTTAAATTGGAGCAACAAGACAGAGGCCCTCAACAGTAAGTTGATGTTTTAAATTACAGGGCAATACAGTATTTTCTCGAAAATGCATGTTGACTGGGGAATTTGGAGCACGGTCAGAAGCAATATTAGTTTTATAAATTGAGGCTAGCCTTTTGCTTTTGGTCAATTTTCTTTAAAAAAATACAGAAGTAATTTGTCATTAACCCCTGGATGGAATTTCGGGAACCATTATTTGTATTGGAGATTTTCCAGAAGAGGATGTACAATTTAGATGACGTGCTGCACATTCTCAAGTGTTCTTCATCAAATTCATCGGGTCTTGCATCTACAAATGAAACGGTAATTCAAATCTTATTCATATTGCCAAAAATGCTTGATATCAACTGATAGAAGCTTCTCTTGCTAGGGATTTAAACATGTCATTGAACAGTGAGGCTTAGATTTGAATAGCCAAAACAATATTACTTTTGAGTGGTATTTTGTTTAATTTTGGTAAAGTTAGCCGTAGGCTACTTCTGAATTTGAGAAACAACACTTATTAAAAAATTTACTTTAACCAAACCATAGGATTATTTGAACATCGACTATCCAAGATGGTTTTGGTGAGTTTTATTTTGTTTGTGTCGACTTTTAATGAAAAAGTGTTTTACAAACAGTTAACAAGAAAATAAAGCTAATTGTAGTTTGGTTAAAGTGGAATAGTCAAGGCTTTGCATTTTTCTTTTTAAACGCCAAAATTGGTGTGAAAATATTGTCTTTCTGGACTCTTTGTGAATGCAATGTGTGTACTAGTTTGTGGGAGTACTACTACATAGAGGTGTAAATATTTTTTTGGCTCAAAGGGAGCTGCATGTAAGCTACATGTGACAACATGGAGTTAAAAAGATAAATTGTTACCCTTTAAATTTTGAATGTCAAATCTATTTAGAAGTTTGATTGTAGGTACCTCGTTCACGTCTTGGTTACATTCCACCTAGTGTTTACTAATTATTGTCCTTTTTATACATTTTCTTCTTTAAAATCTTATTATGGTAAGGATAATGTATTTGTTCCCTTCAGGTATCTGCCACTGCAGCTGACATTGAGACAACTCTCAGTCTTCCTGCAAGTCCTCGCCTGATACCTGGTAATATACATTTAATTTAGAATCATTGATAGACACATTGTATATTTTATCCATTCATCTTGAGTTTACAAATGTTTACACAAGGTAACAAGTATTACCATGTTGTTAAGTTTCAAGTGCAACAAGGCAAGTCACAATTAAGGGTTGGATGATCACCTTTAAGGGCTCTGAGGGCATCACACCAACATTTGCAATTGGACTTGCTGCTATGTTTGCAACCTACTCAGCCTTCAGTATCAAGATGAGACAGCCTGCCCTCTGGAATTCATTCAGAGGTAAACCCCTTCAATCCCTGCCATCATTATATAGATATATACAATTCAATTAATGTGTTTGTATTTTATGCATAAAATGGAATTAGTACTGTACATTTCAAGCCTCAACACCTACACACACACACGCACGCACGCACGCACGCACGCACGCACGCACGCACGCACACACACACACACACACACACACACACACACACACACACAGGGTATAGACTTTATTATAATTCCATTTGATGTCATTAAAGAAATAGTCTACCCTTTTGCCATATTAAACTATGTTATTACCTCAACCTAGACGAATGAATACATAGGGGAGAGTGGGGTAAAGTGAGACATCGGGTAAAGTGAGACACCCCCTGTATCTAGGCAATGGAACACATTTGTGGTCCTATGACCATTATGTTTTTAAGCCCCTCAAATTTCCCCTTGGCCATGAAGGACAGGACCTCATGCTGCTGTGGTTAACATGTTTTTTTCACAAAAATATATTTTTTGCTTGTAAAAGTAAATTTTCTTGCTGTCAACTTAATCAACTGTTGTGCCAAAGCAAATTGATTCAGGTAGAAAAACTTATATCACACATGTTTATGAACTACCAACATATAAAACCTTGTGTTGATGCTAGCTGAAGATTAGCCTGAATTTCCAAGAGAGAGAGTTTTTTTCCAAAATGTGGTGGTGGGGTAAAGTGAGACAAATGATGTGGGGTAAAGTGAGACACGAGGCACAAGTTCAGTTTAGTCTAAAACATATTTTAATGTAATATTACATTACATATGTTTTATTTTTAATGTTATAAACATTGCAGAAAAACCATTATGCCTAGTCAATACACCAGGAAGACAGCCTGGGGAAAAACACCCCTTGAGGATATGAAGAGTGCAGCTGCTTAGGTCAAGGAAGGAAAGAATTCTCTAATGCTATGTACACACCAAACGCGAGGCATCATGGTACTGTGGGTTCACAAAAGACACAAGTTCAACAATTTGCGCAAGTAGATTACATACAAAGTCAATGCAAAGACACAATCAGACACGTCCCCGCATGTGGCGATGCGAATGACGTGATATGGGTGGCGCGTTTTCCACGAAAACACGCGCTATTCGCCGCAAACATGTCTTCGCCCAATTTGAAAATATTCAACTTGAGCGAAAAATTCCATTACACAATGTTAAATCCTGCGAGTAATCTAGATCAAGTAACGCACTGCCCCGCATTTGGTGTGTACGTAGCATTATTCACTCTAGATTACTCACGGGATTTAACATTGTGTCATGCAAATTTTTCGTTCGAGATAAATATTTTCAACTTGGGCGAAGACAAGATTTTCACGGCAAATGCTCCGCTCATATGGCGTCATTCGCATCGCCCCAGGCGAGGATGCATCTGATCGTGTCTTTGCATTAACTTTGAATGTAATCTACTTGCAGAAATCGTTGAACTCACGTCTGGTGTGAACCCACAGTAAGAGCAGCTGCAAGGGATAGAAATATTGATAGATGGTTCTGATTGTCTTTTGCGCTGACCCGCAGACACTAGCTGGCTCTAAGGGTCCTTTGTTCTGACCCCCAGACTGCGTTCTAATCTAACTGGTTCTATATGTCATTTGAATGTTAATTAAAAAAATTTGAATTGTCGGAGCCAATGGTCTACAGTGGGCAGCGCTCCGACATGTGGTGCTTTCACACTTTCTGGGAGTTCGATTCCCGGCTCGTGGTCATTTGCCGATCCAATACCCTTCTCTCCTCCCTGTACTTTCCTGTCCTCTCCAAAACTCACTGTTAAATAAAGGCAAAAACTGGCCAAAAAATATAACTTTTGAGTTATGTTATGTTGTATTTGATTTTGGTTCAGAGTTACTGTACTTTTCAAGTGTTTAGAAAAATAATGTTCTTAATTGACCAATCCCCTTGATTCTGTTACTAGTCCAACATTAGTTCTGGAATGTGTGGTTGTCAAGCTAGCCGTCAGGATTTTATCTGTTACAATATGTGCTGTTATGGTAGTTTCAGAGTGTAAAAAGTAAGTGGATCAGTTTACCCCGAGCTGGTTCACTTTACCCCCTTGATTTTTCTGGTCTGTCTCAGTTTACCCCTAAGCTGGGGTAAAGTGAGACACAAGACCACTTTTTTTAAAACAATCATATTTTCATTGCTCTTTGTCCTGAATACATTCTGGTAATTTCCATAGCTAGGAAACATCCTGAATTAATGGGAAATGTGTAAATTTGACTGATATATCATTTTAGCTCGCTTAGAGGGGAGCAAATGTAAAAAATGTCTCACTTTACCCCACTCTCCCCTACCTATCTTTTTTCAATGCGTGCACTGTACAGCGTGTTGTGAATGTGTTAGCATTTAGCCTGGCCCCATTCATTCCTATGGTACCAAAAAAAGTTTTATTTTGTGGCACCATACTTACTGGTATAACTCCTCATGTAACAGTCTTTAAATAAGGAAAACACGGAAGTGTTTGGTGGCTTCCCTGTTTGGTACCATAGGAATGAATGGGGCTAGGCTAAATGCTAACACATTCACAACATGTTGTACAGTGCACGCATTGAAAAAAGATAGGTATGTATTAATTTGTCTAGGTTGAGGTAATAACATAGTTTAATATGGCAAAAGAATAGACTATTCCTTTAAATCCACTCAATTTGTGCAATGACGAAAGACAAAAAAACAATTAATTGCTTTTGATTTAGGCACTTCATTGATATAAATCAAGAGAGAGGAACAAATGCCAAAATGATCAGACAAGATTGTCTCTAAGAAGAAAGGTGTGATCGTCCAGAAGTCGTCTTCTGCAGTAAAATACACACGTGGCCATGCTACTGAAGAATCTCCTTGACTTTTTAATGGAACTTCATATAGATCGGTGAGTATATAATCTTTCTCTCATTTTTTTGACAGTTTGGCATTGCCACAATTATACTGGTATTTTTAACTTTATAAGCATTCGCTTGGAGTTTATACTTTACATTCGTGATTGTTTAGTTTATTTATGAGTATGATTGTTTTTTGTTCTTTGACAGTGGCAGCACTAGAATAATGCTGCAGAGAGGAACAGCGGCTACTAAAGTGATGATCGTCTCTTCTGGATCCACAAGAACTAAGATGTAAAAACACAAACCTACCTCACAGGACAATTTTAAGAGGTAACCTGCAAGTCTAGTTAGCAGTGGCACATGTGCCTATACGGTTTCATCCTAAATGTTTTTTATGCTTATTATTGATACATCCTGACAAAATGTTCTACTGTACTATAATAGTTTCATAATGGCCTTAGGTATGTTTTCAAAAAGTAAACTATAGGTTATGCCCTTCAGATTTGGTTAGGATTAGGGGCAGTCAGTGACGAGCAATTTAAGAACGTACGTTTATTGCCATAGTCTAAAGCAAGAAACTACTGTTTCTGTTTACTACTAGAAAGCTTTTTCAGCATTGTCCAACAGGATTTATTTTCTTTCCTTTTTTGTATTCATGTTGACATTGACATTTCTCTTTGAAATAAAGGTGTTTGATTTGAAAGTTTTTGTTGCTTATTTTGCATAATATTCACAATAATGCATATCTTAAGCAGTTGTCTTTAGCCCTGGGAATTCATTGGGCAAGTTCATGGGAGACTGATATTTTAAATATCAATGAAGAATTTTTAGAGACTAAATTTATGTTATTTCAAAAATGCTGCATATTTCTGTGATTATTTGGAAATTACAATAATATTGTTTAGGTTGTTACTTTAAACCTAAACAATATTATTTTAGTTTCTAAATAAATCACAGAAAATGCATTTATTTTTTACTGTATTAGACTGTGAAATCATTTAACAGTGTGACTACAGAAGTATTCTGTATTTCTGGTTTACAGACTACTACCGTAAATTAATTTTACATATGAATACTGTAAAAATAACGGTATACTGCTGGCGTCTCTGCTGCCAGCTCTTTAATGTAATTATATAAATACAGAACAATACAGTTTTTCTGGTTTACAGACTACTACCGTAAAGTCATTTTACGTATAAATACCGTAAAAATAACAGTATACTGCTGGCGTCTCTGCTGCAAGCTCTTTACTGTTATTTTACAGAGAAATTTTTTACAGTGTATGCAAACTTAAACATTGTGTTAGAAAAAGAAAGGTTATTACCAACAGGAGCATTAACTGGTTGGGGTTGTGGGGGTGGTGGATACATCTGTCCGTGGCCTTGTGCTGGATATTGAGGCTGATTCGAATCGGTGGTAGGATAAGGCATTGGTCCTCCTGGTGGGTACTGTGGGTTTGTACCTATTGTCTCCTTATATGATGGTGGTAGTGGTTTTTCCACAAGTGCTGCTGTCTCCATTGGAAGTGTGGTTGCCATTGCCTTTGATACTGTATTAGCAATAGAACAACCATATAGCAACTTTGTAAAAAGTCATACAAAAATAACCATGGTTTTAATGTGGAAAAAAGTGTTTTTTGCTCTAAATGTTAACAGAAACTTACTGTTTGTTGCAGTTTTCTTGTGAAGATGATCTCAAATTGATCAATGCGTTTCCTCCTTGGTTACGTACTTGCCTGATTTCCGTGACAGTGATGAATGTGTGAGTGGTCCGAGTTGTGTGTTTAGTCAGTCTGTTTGACAGACTAACTGACCAAGCTCTAGATAAATGCATCTTAATATACATTAAAAAAACATGAAGGACGTTTGAATAGAGTCTGAACCTTTTTTTGATAGACCCGCCCCACACATACACAACCCAGGCAATGATGTCTGTTAGTAGACACGCCCCTTACTGCTGATTGGCTACAAGTGTGTTTTAGTACTCGACCCAACTCCCTTTTCCAAAGTGTTTTTCAAAAAACATGCACACCAGCTTTAAACGATAACATCATCAATTCAGTATTCAACAGTATCTTGTCAAATCTCTTAACTGTATGGTAAAGAAGGGAATGGAGTCCAGGTAACAATATTTTCTAAAAATAACTGTATTAACAACATGTAACACTACTTGCTACTAGTTAAAGCAAAACCACAGCAAAATAGATCAAAATAGATCAACAGATGGTGGAACACACCTACAAAGCAACACTTACTCATCCTCTACATCGAAATGTCATCAGTTTTAGGGATGAGGTTAATTGAAACTGTTTGAGAAAGGACTTTGAAGTTTTTCAGTTGGCATATGACCTGCTTAACGTGGACAAGTGCATTAGTAATGTGCCTAGTGTTGGTGTTTCCTTCTTCACAGAGTTGCATGTCTTTCTTGGTGAATGCTGGAACGAGAAGTTTGACCTTCTTTTCATAGAGAAGATCGGTAATGGTGAAGCCTCGGTTTGCCATTACTTCATCTCCTTGGCCAAGATATTCCAGTAAACCTGAATTAGCCGTTATAAATGCATCACTGCACTTTCCCTCATACGCTGGTGAAATGAACATGATCAGTCCACATGGTGCAACACAGACCAGGTATTTGATGGTGCTCTGACCATAGTAATGGCTGTAGGAATCATCTCTCGAGTCAAGGTTGAATGGCTTTTGAAGAGGTGTCTCTGAACAGTCGATCACACATGTTGTATTTGGAAATTGTTCTTTGAAATACTGAGGCATTGTTGCCTGGATTGTCTCCCTGGCCTGGGAAGCCATGGCATGTAGTACCTCATGTTTTCCTCCATGATGTCAATCCAACATGAAATCACCTTGCTTACAATGGACTGAGAAACACCAAACCTTTCAGCAAGATCACCCTGTAACAAATTAAGACGCAGCTTCATTAGAGTCATTAGGAGCTGATCCCAAGGGTGTAGCTGGAAGCTGTTGGTGTATGTATTCGAAAGGTGATCGGCAACTGAATAAAATACATCCAATATCAATCCTGTGTAGAGCTGACAAAGCTGGTTGTTTCTCAGCAGAGTTACGTACAATGGCGCTGGCACAACACATTGTGTTTCAATTTCAAATGAAGGTGGTATCAAGTTGAGTTGCGGTTTTAAAGTGTAAAGTTGTGGTCCTCCCACTGTGTTGCTGCATACCAGTGCAGGCGCATGTGGATAGTATTATCTGCACACACTGCATCACTGCACTCATCGATGCATCTGTGAAAGTAATATAACCATAAAGATATTTATGCATTAGTACTTAAAAAAAGTTTACAGAGGTCTCAACATAAAGGACTGCCCAGCGCAAGATATAAAAGGGCCAGTAAACAGTATTGTCTGGCCCCGATTGGGCCAATGCTCCGCCCTCAGTCACTAATACATATTTTCTGCATGTGACCGTTTGGCTGCATGTAATCTTATGCAATGTTACCATCGAGACATGTGGTGTTGTGAACGTTAACTTTTCAACAATGTGATGAGGATTCTCCTACCTTATTGGTAGTTTTGAACACTGTTGGGTGAAATTTCAGAATTCAAGTTTACATTTAGGGGCTGTTTACACTTGGTATTAAGATGTGTTTTCGTCGATCGGATCACAAGTGGACAAGAGCGATACATTCTGTTTACACCTAAATCCAAGTAAAACTCTTTTGTCCACTTTTGACCACTTCTGTCTTGATTCGTGTTCTTCACTCATTTATAAATAAATCTCCTAAAATATCATCATTTTCTCCAGGGGTTTAATTTCATGCGCAAATGGCTTCAAATCAACAGAACATGATAATTATGTCTCTGTTTGGAGAAAAAATCAAATAAATAAGCCTACACTTATTTATGCTTTTTTATTTTATTTTAATTTCTCATTTATTTTTTTCATTTTCTGTACAGCACTTTGATTCCACTTGAGGTGCTTTATAAATAACGCTGAGTTCAGGAAATATGTTTCACTTAAATACATAGATTGACAAAATTAATTCGTAGCCTAGCCTACTAATTCAGCCTAGTTAATCATTGCAGTTGCAGTTTATCAAAGAGGCCATGCATGACTCTGCAACAGGGAACTGCAGCCTAATGTTAAACATGAGCATGAACTTGCACAAAACATTAAAGTTGATCTCTAATTTTTTCACTTTTACATAGATGAGATGTAAGAAATATTGGCCTTAGTCGTAAGGACTTCTGCCTCATACTTTCCTTATTGGAATTACCACAGCTTCTTTCCATTCTCTGGGAATTTGTCCATTATCCCATTTTATTAAAAAACCCTGACAACTTACTTTTTGACATTTCACTGAGGCAATTTAACATTAACATATTTGATATTTTCCCGGTGCTGACCTTTTCGGACTTATTAATGCATTATTTAATTCACTTTAGCAGATAAGTGTTGGTGGGAAGTGAAAAAGGAAAGTACATTGGGAAGTGATCACTACCCAATTGTTTTAGAAATAAGATATGATATATATAAAATTATTGGAAAAAATGTGGGTTTATAATAAGGCAGACTGGGTTAAATTTAGAGAAATAAGTGATGAAATGTTGGATTAATTAATTTTAATAATGAAATAGAGATATTAAATCAGAGTATTAAGATGGCAATAATTGCAAATCAATCAGCAAATCATTCCTAGAAGAAAAGGAATGAGGAAAAGGAAGATAGTCCCATGGTGGAATGAAGAATGTGGAAAAGTAATAGGAAAGAAATAAAGTTTTTAAGAGGACTCACAATTTTGAAGATTTAATCAAGTATAAAATAATAGAAGCAAAGGTAAGAAGAACTATTAAAACAGAAAAAAGGAATATTGGAGATTATTTTGTGATCCGATAGGAAGAGAGACGGAAGTGGATAAAGTGTGGGGTATGATAAGGAGAATGAATGGAATCAGAAGAGAGGCTATCCAATGTTAATAAATAATGATGTTACAGCTGTTACGAAAGGGAATATGCTGATGATGAATACATTTGTTAAAATTCATAGTTCTGATAATATTAGTGAAGAAGGGAGGAAATGGAGAGAGGAAACGGCATTAAAGGACAGAGTTAATGGGGGATGATGAATGTTGTATGTTTCAATTTAGGAATTACTACTACAGTTTGCAGTTTCTTAAAAAAAACAATTTTATCATTTTCTATTAGTCTAAGATATATCTTTAGATTTAAATTGTATTTTAATATCACATGTTCAATAACATTTTTGTATACATCAATTCATAGAGTAAATTACTTCAATCAACATCTGATATATATCTGTAAATTATTTGTTTTATATAAGGCGTTTAATATTTGTGTATATAATAATATAAAATAAAATTAAACACGCCTATAACTTTGCATGCTTTTATTTTGAAACGATGTCGTCATGTCCGTTCAGCTGGTTTACAACACGTAAAATACCGCGCTTTTAATTCTCACAGAAAGTGATGGCCACAAGCGTTTTGTCTGGCGATAAAACACGATGTCCTCCTGTGAAAGTGTTATCCAGTCAGCTGCGTGAGGGGTGTCAGGCATCAAATATAAAGTCTGAGTATGTTATTAAAAGACTGGGGTCAGACACATCGAGTTCATTACGTGTGTCTGTAGTCTGGATGCAGGGGACTGTGGTGGAGGTCCAGTCTGATCTCAATACTTTACTGATGCTGGATGAGACGGGAAACTTCCTCGTCACTGGAGTTAACAACGTGCCAAAGGGAAAACCTTGTCTTAGTCCTGGTCAGTGGATTAGGTTATGAATTACATGTTTTAGGAATTGCGTACTCAGTCCTTTAACGTCAACTCAGCAGACAAAATAAGGGTAGCACTTTATAGACATTTTATTAGAAAAAAATATTTCAACCAAAAAACATTGTTTGAGTAGAAATACCATATTCATAATCAAAAATGGGCTAAAGATAAACCTACTTTTTGTCATTTTAGATATGACAAATTATATTGAGTCACTAACGTTACTTCGTTTGAAAAATAAAGCAAAACACACTGGATGGTTGTGTGAGGCGTTTACAATATGTGACCTTATGTGAGATCCAGGCTAAAGTTTCATAATATAATTATAAGATTTCATGTTGATTTAAATCTTTGACATGACCTTACTTAGTGTTAAAGTCTCTTCAGCTTTGGTACATATTATATTTTTAAATATTTTGAATTCGGCATACCTGAATTTTAGAGTCCCCTAACGTTACCGACATTCAAGTATAAACAAGTAACGTTATATTGATAAAACTTTTCCCATTTTACATTTTAAAACATAGGTGAAACACTATATTTTGTATTTTATTTGTTATAATTTCATTATAAACAAATTAAAAGCTAAATTTTTAAGTCTTATTATTTATGACCTGATTAAACTTTGTCCTTGCAGAACATTTCTTTTGGATCCACTAGGTGGCAGTAAAGAGGGAAAATTGTATTACCTTCTAGTAAAGTTATTGGGATTTAAAGAGCACTTATTTTACAATTCACGATTTTACACATCATTTGGTATGAACACTTGTACTAACGTATCTTAACATATATCAGTGCCAATGTTTTGTCTCAAGATGCAAATCAGTATTGTTTTTGTAAGATTTGTTTTGTAAAAACCACTTAAATGTCCTATTATAACTAAGACCTGGTCCTGGATTAATCCAAACCCTGTATGGGAAACCGCATGTCTATTTTTGCAACTTATGCATTTTGGAATTAAATGTTATGATCTGATATTGGACGGGAGAGAATTGCAAAATTAAAGAAGTTTTAATGCAACACCAAAGAGTTTTTTTTTAAGATAATGTTTCCAAAAAAGTTTCAGTCGTTCATCCACTCGAAACAGGGTAAACGGCACTTTCACATTCGCTTTGCAGCCCTCTATCGGCCAAACCCGCACTAAAGAAGTTTCCAACCGTCGGGTCGCGGTCCTGTAGTTCGAGTGAAAACTACAAAAACTTGCTTTACGGCAGACCTACAATCCAATCGGAGCCAGCTATGCTGCAGTATTTATGATAGTGGTAATGGACAATTACGCTTCTAACCTGTAGGGGGACCAAAGAGCAAAAACTCTTTAGTGTTGCTTTAAATCAAAGTTATTTTTTCAAAGAATCTACTTTACATTTTGTAAGATGATTTTATGTAGAAAACAGTAAATCACAAAATAATGACTTTAGCTAGGTTTCCACAGACAGGGTCACATATTTGTATGATGACCTCATATTTGTTTTTTTTCTGTGGTTGGTGTTTATTTGACTGGCATTTAAATACACTAAACCAAAACACACAAACCCATATGGAAGTAAGTAGGTTTTGTTTGTTAACATTAGATATCTAGTATGAATTAGCCATAGACAATAATTCAATGCCATATATAGACGGTTTCAGCAGTAACAACATAAACAAGCGGATGTCGCGGTCCGCACGTAACTTCCGGTAAACTCCGCTAATAATAAATAACCACAAAGTACTATAAATGTAGTTTATTTATATAACAAGCAAAAAAAACAACACAAAGATTACCTAGGAAACCAAAACATTTGATATTTTCGATGAGGCATTTGTTCAAGAGATCAGTTTAGCAACTAGTCGGACCATAAAAAAAATCGAAACCGGAAGTAGTTCGGATCCAGACGTGTATCACGTGCGTCCGATGAAACCGTCTATAATCTTAATGTTAATGAGAAACTTTTTAAGGAACGTTTTATGTGTTACGCATCCCGTTGAAAAAACAACACATAACATAAGAGATGTTGTGTTAAGAATCAACAGCATTTAAAATCATTAAAAAAAATCCTTCATGTAGTGTTATAGGCCTTCTTCCAGTAGGATTTAATGGTGTTCTACTGGTTCAGATAACAGCGCATTACCAATAGAGACCAATAAAGTTTTGTATTAACAAAGATTTAAAAAAAAATCCTCTAAAATATGTTTTGTATTGATAATTTGTTAGCTAATACATTTATTATAATAAATGCAGCATCATTGTAAGGTGATACCAGAATTTTCATTTAGATATTCAAGTTTGTTTAAATTTTTCTTATATAAAGTCAGAGAGATAGCTTTACATTTTGCATAGAGTTGGTTGTCTTTTGATATAGTTCATTGAAATTAATGTTTTATTTATTGATATTGATTTATACTTTATTCATACCTCTGTTACTTGCAACTCTGTCACCCGAAAACATTTTGTTTATTGCAGGAAAGTAATGACATCACACATAAATGGTTTTAAACTGTATTGACTAAATGTAACAATAGTTGAAACAATACAGCCATAACATAACATGTATAAGAATAGAAACATTTAATATAAATATTTAGTTTCAACTATTTTTTCTAAAGATTAAATTTCTTTTATTAACCCTAAATTGTTAATATTGAGATAAAACACAGATATATTTGCATTGGTTTATAAACTTTTAAATTTTGTCCCCAGGTAAATATGTAATGGTTATGGGGGTCATTCAGTCTCATAGTCCAGAACCAGTGCTACGTGCTGTCAAGATGGCAGATCTTTCTGAAAACGCAACGATTCACAGGAAAAACTGGATCTATGAAGTGGAGGATCTCCAGCAAACTTTGCCATGAATCTTATTTTTTGTTTGTGTATTTGTTTATTTAAATTATGACAATGTCAAACAACTAGTTGCTTTTTGTAAAGCAAACAGATTGCAGAACCTATATGAAATATGCATACTGGTGTTTTATCTGGGAATGCGTGTATATGTAGTATTTGTTTTATCTCAAATCAGGTAACAGAATAAAGATATGCTTTTTTGACTTTACTTCACAGTAACTAATATGCCCTCTAACAAAAATCTCATCACCAATAGATAATTGAATAAATCATTGATTTTCAGTTTTTTTATGAAATCAGTCAGTTTTTTTACAGAGAAGATGCATACTTGTATATATAAGTATACTGTATGATGTATGTATGTTGGCAGCAGGACACAACACACTGACAGATGTGTTACATAACTGCTCATCAAATGGTTTAGAGTCTTTTGAAGACTCCTAAAGTTTTCTTGCAGTTTGGACAGCGGTGCGTTACGTCCTTCAAACCGTCCACACAGAAGGGAATCAGGCAACACCCATAAATACACCTAGAGAGAAACAATACAGAGCAGAACAATGAAGAAAGTGTTCTTGTGACACTAAGCACACAACTGTCATCAGCTTTTAATAAAACAAACAAAAGAATATATTGATCTTACCCGAAAACGGCCAGGCCTACACAAGAGAGCCAGGCTAATGCACCTGATGTGTACTCCAGTTGAGTTATCACAGTCTGTGAGCATACCGGACAAAGTACCTGCGCAGGAGATTCTCTGAACACCGCACCAGGCTGAACATACACAGTCTGAACTGACACTAAAAAACACAAGTGATTAGAAATATGTGCTCATGTTTAGCTCAATGGTTAAGCACTGTGTTGGCAGCGCAAAAGGTCGTGGTTTAAACCCAGGAAACAACACGTATACTGATAAAAATGTATTGCATTGTAAGTCACTTTGAATAAAAGCATCTGACAAATGTGTGCATGTTAATATGGATACATTTATAGCTGTCAACTGTTTAAATACAATAAATGCTTCAAATGATGTATGAAGTTTATTTAACTTAGTTCAGGAGGAGTGAGGTTATGTAATCCGTCAATCAATGCAAAAAGGTCTTTATATTTAGCTGTCCCTCACTGTCACATGTCAGTTTTTGAAGCTTCTCTCCTACACCTCACTTTCAGCTGGTACATTTTTTCCAGTTAAGGAGGAGGAGGCTAATATTTTGAGCTGGGGGCCTGGATGTTTTTTATCATATGTGATTGCATGGTAATGCATTGCAAACTTGTGACATGCTGTTGGAGAAGCAATTCTAAACCAGTTTGCATTTAGCTGGTTTGTGTGGTTTACCATCTTCCAGGAAAGGCAAGTGCAAAATTTAGGTGTTGCTATTATTACCACCATTTGCCCTAGATTCAATCTTACTATCAGAATGATTTACAGAAATACAGGAGATAGTGATAACATAAAAATTATCCCAACACTTTAAATCTCTTTAATACAAAAATCAACACCACTGAGTGAGTAGTTACTAGTAATACAAATAAAGTCTATAGGAAATAAACATAAATCTTTTGATTCAGAGGATACACAAAGCTAATTTAAAACAATGCAACATTGTAAATAAACTTGCCTTAACCCTTTCACATCCATTAATATGATCTTCAGTTATAAATTATATATGCTGTATCTATATATTTAATCAGTTAAAATAATTTTGTTACCATCTACCCCATGTTAAAACACTTCTGGTCTCTATGCAAACTTAAGAAAGAAAAAGAAAGTAAACAGGTCATTACCAACAGGAGGATTGACCGGTTGAGGTTGTGGGGGTGGTGGATACATCTGTCCATAGCCTTGTGGAGGATATTGAGGCTGATAGACCTTTGAATCAGTGGGAGGATAGGCCATTGGTCCTCCTGGTGGGTAATGTGGGTTTGTACCTATTGTCTCTTCATATGATGGTGGTAGTGGTTGACCCACAAGTGCTGCTGTCTCCATTGGAGGTGCGCTTGCCATTGCCTTTGATACTGTATTAGCAATAGCACAACCATATAGCAACTTTGTAAAAAAAGTAATACAAACATAACCATGGTTTAACTACAAAAATACTGTAGTATACTTATTTACTATAGTGAACTGTAGTAAACTTCATGTCATGAATAGATACAATGTTTTTGAACATTACTATACTGTGTACTACAGTGTTTACTACAGTTTATTATCAATTCAATTACTATATAATTCACTATAGTTAATACTGCATAATACTATTGTATACATTGGCAACGTGTAGTAATTACAGTTTAAAGTTTACTGTAGTAAAGTATATACAATGTGGGTCATAACTGTGATATTTGTAGTAAATCCATTGTAGCCGCTAATTTACCATCATCTCACTATAACCATAGTTTTAACGTAATGTTTGTTGGAAAACTACAGCACGTCAACCAAAACTGCCATTTTCTACTTTAAAAGTGAAACCAAGTTATCGACGCCGTTCGCTATGGTTTTAAAAATGTAGTAAAAAGGTGTTTTATCTGGAAATGTTAACAGAAACTTACTGTTTGCAGTCGTTTTCTTGTGAAGATAATCTCAAATTGATCAATGCGTTTCCTCCTTGGTTACGTATTTGCCTGATTTCCGTGACAGTGATGAATGCGTGGGTGGTCCGCGTTGTGTTTTTGGTCAATCTGGTTTTACAGTCTAACTGCTGGCTATGCAAGCTCTGGATAAATACATCTTAATACACCTAAAAATAACAAGAAAACATGAAGGACGTTTTGAAATTATGGGAAAGTTCAAAAGTTTGGACGGATGCTTTCAGTTCCGTGTTTGGTTTGGTCACGAGTTTCAGCAGCAGTGATCCGTCTACAGGACTTTGTTTGTATTACACGAAAACTTCACAAAAGGTTTCAAACATTCCTTCATGCATCTTTACCATATGCACCTAGATAAAAGATTGATCACCCATGCAAACATCTTTTGTTGGAATAATGTAACTTTTATTTATTATCTCTTTACAGGAAGATAATTTTAAATATATAACGTAAATATATTAATATGTATTGTTAAAATATATTTTACTTTATTAAAGTAATATAAAATATATTTAAATTATTATTACATTTTTAAAAATTATTTGAAAGGTTTTGTGATAACATGCGTCACATTGTTATATCAACATTTTTGTATCAACTGAACTTATTTATTTATAAAAAAATGTATTGCATGTTCACTAAACATTACAGAAAAGAAAATGTACAACATTACATAACATACATAAAAGGGGGAGACGCATAACAGACCTTACTACATTAACATACATAGTATACACAGAGAAAAAATAAAAATAATAATAAAAAATAAAATAAAAATAAAAAATACATTTCCATTACAAAGCCACACAAACCAGATTATCATAAACTAGATAAGATTTTTCCCAGTATAAGAGATGTTTTCTTCTTTTTCTTCTTTTTAAGATTTGTTTTAAGAGATTCAAAGAAAATTTTTAAATCTATACAAAAAAGATTAAAGGCGGGTTTTGTTGATAGTATTTTAGATTTATGTAAATTAAATTTCCCTAATAGAATCATCAATTTTAGTGCAAAATCAACATCAGAGGAGCCAGAATTACATTCCAGAAAAATAATCATAAAGTCATCAATTACAACTAATTGTGAAATGTGTCAAAAATCATCATAGATAATCGTCTCCAAAAGTTTACAGAAAAGATACAGGAGCAAAACAAATGAGTAAGGGTTTCAGATTCAGTATCACAGAAAGAACATAAAGGAGATATCTCTTTGTTAAACTTATTAACAAAAACGTTGCAAGGATAATATCGGTGCAAAATCTTAAAATGTATTTCTTTTACCTTTTTAGGGGGGTAAAAAGTAGTTATATTCTGACCATATTTCAACTGAACTTATTTTTTCCTCTGTAGTGGGAAGCAAAAATACATTTTGAAAGCACTGTGCAGTTTTAATGTATCCAGCCATTTTTTTGTAAGTTAGCTGTTAGTTTTTAATAATAATCAAACTTTACAAGTCTTGGAGTTAAACACATATGTTTATGAATCTGAATATTAAAAAGTGAAAGGACTTTTATTCTATAAACGCCTCATATCTGTGCAAAGAGCTTTACTGTTATGTGATTGGATGTATGTTTTTCCACAGCTATGATCTAATTTCCTGTACATTGACAAACGAGCAATATATTTATATGCTCTGGTTGATGGAAATATGCGTTATTGACTTATTGATGTTGCTTAATGAAGTATACATCGGCTGGTCGTCTGGATGACGAGCGACTGTTTAATGCTGCTGTCCGCGCGTGAAGGATGAACTGACGCGAACGGTCCACAAAATGTCTCAGGACGAGAAACGGCACATAAACGATTTTCATCGACAAAAGACCCTGATTTTGGTAAGCTTTATCCTAGACTATTTCACGTTACACATTTCTCAGTAAGTCTATCTTGAGCTGTTGTTTAATCTAGTCTAGGATCTAGAAAACGGTATATAAAACGCAATGCATGACTGATGTATTCGCTTTGAAAAAAAGCATTTATGTGCAGCAAATATGACTGCGGCATTACTTGGCACTTTCATTTCCGTGGCTACTTTTGTATTATCATGTGTTGCGCCCAGCGAAAAGGCCTCGTGCAATCCACTGATAATTAAAACCTCGAGCCCTTTAAACACCTGCGCGAAAGATGCTTAAATGTCAAATGTTTTGCATAACATCAAAGTCGCGCAGCTTTATTGAGGTTATGCATTTAAGTTACACCAAGCTCGTGATAAATGTTACAATCATATTAAATTATATAATTAAAATAATTAATAGAGTCAGTCATGCAGGATAATGTTGTTGGTTGCCAGGGGCCCTGGGATAAGCCGTGTCCTTTATGTGGTTTTGCATCAGAACCCAGATTTTAAACTGGAAAAAGTAATATAAAATGCTTAAACTTCTAATAATGTAACCATGAACTACATAAAAAGCCAATAATTTACCACACAAAGCATGTGGTGGCCACAATTCACATTTGTCATTGAAGGTAGGAATTTTAGACTGAACCCAGAGTACTCCCCCCTCCTTAAATTGGATGGGTACCAGCCAAGAGTGGGTTGAAGGGTGTAGGAGGGATGCTGCAAGAACGGGACAAAGTCAGGGACGGCTATATACAAGTGCTGGTCATATGATTAGAATATCATCAAAATGTTGCTTTATTTCACTAATTCCATAAAAATAGCGTAACTGGTGTATTATATTTATTCATTACACACAGACTGAGATATTTCAAATGTTTATTTATTTTAAATTTGATGATTATAACTGACAACTAAGGAAAATCCCAAATTCAGTATCTCAGAAAAAATTTGAATATTGTGTAAAGGTTTAAATTTGAAGACACCTGGTGTCACACTCTAATCAGATTATTAACTTAACCTGATAAGGAACACTGTGCCGTACACGGCACACCCCCTCCCTTGCACGTGAGGCTGCATTACGTCATTGTAACTTTGAAGCATTAAATCTTCAAAATATACGGTCATGCGGCACATCGTTGTAAAGCTTAGACTTTCGGGATTCCATTAAGCGCACACAGAAAGCATAATATGATTTTTAGCAGTCATAAAACTGTAATTTAGTTGTTAGTTACCTGAACCGGGCGGCGCCGATTTAGGATATTTACTTACCTTCAAAATCTTTCCTTTATCCGCTTCGGTGAAATTGTCCAAAACAAATTGTTCATAAATCCCCAAAAGTCCAAGGAAATGGAATATCCAAGCCTTTTAATCCAAAACGATTTGTTCATCTCACAATCTTGAAGTTTCTGACCGAATTACGATATAAATAGTGTATACAATAAGTTCACTAACAGACATTCGTTCGAATCTCACTTTTCATTCATGATTTATAATGAATATATTCGGATGTCATGTTTATTGTGCAACGCCTGAGGAACAAATGCGCCCCCTTGTGGAATTTCAGCCGTTCCATAAGAGGCTACAACACCTGCAAAAGCCTTTAAATGGTCTCTCAGTCTAGCTCTTTAGGCTACACAATCATGGAGAAGACAATTGACACCTTGCGCAAGGAGGGCAAGACACAAAAGGTAATTGCAAAAGAGGCAGGCTGTTCACAGAGCTCTGTGTCCAAGCACATTAATAGAGAGGCGAAGGGAAGGAAAAGATGTGGTAGAAAAAAGGTGTACAAGCAATAGGGATAACTGCACCCTGGAGAGGATTGTCAAACACAACCCATTCAAAAATGTGGGGGAGATTCAGAAAGAGTACACTGCAGTTAGAGTCAGTGCTTCAAGAACCACTACATAAAGACCAGTGGCGGCTGGTGACTTCTTTTTTTGAGGGCGCATGATGCGAAGTTCGTCACAACATGGATGTAGCTTGTCATGGGTGTGGTTCGTAATTTCAAAATATGTGTTCTGCGCTTTGTGTGTGCATCACGTGTCATGCCAAAATAAGTGCCTGCTGCAGACGCGTCTAAAGGGTTTATGATAAAGGAGACGCTCGCGTTTGCCAGATACTCGCATAATCTCATGTGTAATCAGTTTACTGTTAAGGAAGTGTCTAGCGTGTACTTTGGGAACATGGGCGTCTTTTTTATCATAAACGGTTTTGACGCGTGTGCAGCAGGCACTTATTTTGACAAAACACGTGATGCACACAGGATCTCTCGACACGCAGGACACATATTTTGGAAAAGGGAACCACACACGTGACAATCCGAACACTTGTTTTTAATAAGCGCATCCTCGGATGAGCAGTCACGAGCTGCCACTGGCAAAGACGTATCGTGGGCGCGATACGATTACATGACCATGCTCTTCCTGAACTTAGTTAAGTAAACGTAAAATCTTTTAAGGAATTGCTGCAGTCTTGTGTTTTATTTTTGTGTCTTTCAGATGTAGGAGGAACCATACTTGCAACCTTTGCACAGCTGCCACGTGTGGACTTGTGACATCCTGAGAAAACAGAAAGCCAAAGAGTTTTTCTTTAACTGACAAGATGTCTATCACAGACCACAGCCCCACCACGGGGGTCGTGACAATTATTGTAATACTCATTGCCATTGCAGCACTTGGTGCGTTGATTCTTGGTTGTTGGTGTTACTTGCGGCTGCAGCGCATCGGTCAGTCTGAAGATGAAGAAAGCATAGTAGGTGAAGGCGAAACCAAGGAGCCCTTCTTGCTGGTTCAGTATTCAGCCAAGGGCCCAAAAGTTGAGCACAAGACCAAGCTTACCCCCAACGGCACTGAGAGCCACACCTAACGGTCTGTCTTTGCAATGCAAACCATGTTCAGACCCTGTCAAGTCTCTTATAATTTCAAAACCTCACAGTATCACACAACTCAATGTGAATATCCCTTTGAAATGGTGCAAGACAAACCTATTTCATACTGTTGTTTAGTCACTTTGTTGCTTTAAGTATTTTTTCCACATTTTGTGGTGGTCCAACAGAACCCTGTTATAATGTGAAATTGACAACCGTCTGCTTTGATGTCATATGCAGTGCTAACTGTTGCCGAGTTCTGAAACTTAACAAAAAATGATTTTGTTTGTTTCTTGTAGTGCTGCTTTAACATTACTGCTTCTTTCCAGAGCTGGCTCTGGTGTTAAGATGGACTGATTTTAAGTTAATAATCATATTTTCTTTTATAAATTGTTGTTAACAACAATTTTTAGCTTTTTAAAAGATGCCTCAGAAATGCTGTAAGCTTGTTTTTGGCTTAAGTGTTTTTTTATTACACATTAAAGCAGTGGTTCTCAAACTTTTCGGCGTGCACCCCCATAAGTAAATTAATTAAAACGTATCTAAAACGTATAAAAAATATATTACATTATGCAGTGTAGTGCTGTTGTTTAGTGATCTTATATTTTATGTTTAATTACACAGAATTAATGATAAATGTATCCATTTAATAAAATGTTACAAAACTGGGGCCATCTTGCACCCCCAGTTTGAGAACAACTGCATTCAAGTAATACTAATCTAAGCGATTCACACCATTAAAAATTGCCAAATTGCGTAAAGAAAAGCTGTATCAATGCTCTTACATGACCATGCTATTTGCACTTTTTATTATTTAATGTATTTTAAGTGATTTTTTCACAGCACTTGCTGTTTTTTGCTAGGAAGCCACAACTACATTGAGCGCCAATGACTGAAGCCTTTTTATCCTTGTGTTATGGTGTTGGGGCACCAGAGGCGTTCATCGTTGTGGTTGAGCACATTTCTATATTGTAAGAAGAATGATCAATGAAGAGTGTAAATATTATTTTTATAGATGGTCTGTTTATTCGCTGTTGAAGTTCATTGTATCAAGCGTCTTTTTTCTTCACACTATTATTTTCTTGTCATTAATCTCAAATGCATAAGTGCAGTATTTGTACACGTGAGAAGAAAATTGAGAGAATTTATTTATTTTTATACATTAACCATTCAAATGTTATCTGTTACTATTCATAAAGCAAAATCAACAATCAGGCCTTTTAAAGATGTGGCCAAAATTTCAGTATGCAGCTGAAATGATTTCATTAACATTACTTATTACATATGTACAGCATTTTACTTTGACAGATTTTGTGAATTTGAGAATTATTTGCTGTTCACTTTACAGATAAACAATTGATGTGATGGACAGAATATGCATGTGAATCGGCATATTTGAGGGTATTTGCAGTAGGGTGATCGGTATGCTCAGTGTGTCCAGTGTTTGTTTTGACTGTACCAAACAATAAAACTTCATTATTAGGTAAAAATGTTCCTGCCTTTAGTGTTTTGTGAGATTTGTTTAAAGGAAAAGTTCACCACAAATTATGAAAATTAGACCTTTTTTAACTTGCCCCCAAGCAATTCTAAGTGTACACAGTCAGAGTTTTATCAGGCTCTTTTCGGCTTTATTAGTGCCCCAATATTATTGGGGTCATATTGTGAGATTTTATTAAGATGTAAAATAAGTATTTTATGTCCCCAGAGTGCATATGTGAAATTTTAGCTCAAAATACCCCACCGATTATTTATTATAGTATGTTAAAATTGCCACTTTGAAGGTGAGAGCAAAAATTTGCCGTTTTTGGGTGTGTCTTTTAAAATGCAAATAAGCGGATGAAATGCAAACACTGATCTCAATGATGGTGGTTTGTTGCAATTAAAACTCAATAGGCTTTATGCCCAGCTGCACTACTTCTTGAACTTCAGCCAGCTCCTTGTTTCCTGTCTTCCATTTTTGGACAAACTAATTAATGCAGGTGTGTCTGATTATTGTTGTTGTGACTACTGAGGTCAGGCACACCTGGATTAATCAGTTTGTCCCATAATGACAGACAGGAAACAAGGATCTGGCTAAAGTTCAGGAAGAAGTGCAGCTGGGCATAAAGCCTATTGTGCTGTCAATCATTTTTCTCTCTCTCTTTCTCTCTGCACTTAATGGCAGTGCTGTAGTTGGATAGTTCAGATTAAGGGGCAGTATTATTGTAATTAGCCTTGCTATCTATCTCACAAAACAGGCAAATTCTAAACGACCTAATTTTCACATGCTTGCACTGAATGGTTTTCCAAAACTAAGTTACTGGGTTGTTCTTTTTTGACATTTTCTAGGTTGATAGAAGCACTGGGGACCCAATTATAGCACTTAAACATGAAAAAAGTCAGATTTTCACACTATAACCCCTTTGAAACTCTAAGAAGTGCATCCATCCGTAAAAAACTAATCCATACAGTTATTGAATGTCTTCTGATGTAAAGCAATGGGTTTTTTAATTAAACATATTTCAGACTTTTCAAATCGATGCTAAAACTGAAAACTAAATATATTAATATTACTATGCATTTGGCTGAAAGGAAAAAAATCAAATACATTTATAACTGCTTGAGACTGAGTAAAATATGGGCTTATTGTAATTTAGGTATGTGTTCAAACTATTTAAAGGGGTCATATGATGAAAATGTTAGCATTGCCACTTTGTAGGTGTGAGCAAAAATAGGTCATTGAAATTTGGCTTTCATTATGATGTCATAAGGATATCTTATTAGAATAATACCGCCTCCTTAATCTGAACTCTCCAACCACTGCACTGCCGTTTAGTGCAGAGAGAAAGAAAGAGAAAGGAAGGACTTGACAGCACAATTGAGTTTGAATTACAACAAACCACCATCATTGTGATCAGTGGTTGCACTTCATCCGCTCATTTGCATTTTAATAAAACACACCCAAAACGACACATTTTTGGACTTGACAGCACAATAGAGTTTCAATTACAACAAACCACCATCATCGTGATCAGTGTTTGCACTTCATCCACTCATTTGCATTTTAAAAAACACACCCAAAACGACACATTTTTGCTCAAACCTACAAAGTGGCAATGCTAACATTTTCATCATATGACCCCTTTAATGAACTGTTGGTCTTTTGATCCTAAGCATTTGTAGACAGATTTCTCAAAACTATTTTTTTCTTATTTGTGTGTAGCTGTATAATGTATATTTTGTGCATCCTCTTATTAGTTCAGAACCTCCAATCTACAAAACGTCTGATGAGGTACTTAATACATCCATACAGACTATAGTACATCGTGTGAGATACTGTATTTGGACAAGCTATAACACACACAAAAACAAAAGTGTCAGTACACATAGACTATAACGGATATCTCATGAATGGTTATTTGTTTACTTAATTATCTTTCTTATTACTTTATTATATAACAATTACTGTTATCACTGGCTAGTAATTATAATTAATATAATTAAACAATACAGGTAGGATGGAGAGACATTACAAACATATCAGATGTAGGTAAACTACAGCATGTGGAAGATTACTAAAGTGCAGAAATGTTTGGAAGAATGGATGGAAAGTTTGCCTTGCACCCCATCCCTTTTTATAATTGTTTCTTTTGGTATGATGATGATGATGATGTATGTCTGTGCTCTTGCTCTTAAGTCTCTAGGCTTTCCAATAAATCTCACAGCAGTCTACATTTACCAAAGGCCTGTATATAAATATCACAGGCATTCATGGCTGAAGATCGTGGTTTGGTCAGAACACAATCCTTGAATTGGTGCTTCTAATGCATTGTTTGCTGTTGGAATTGAGACCTTAAAATACAACTGAATAGTCAAAGGGGAGTGTTATTTACAGAGTAAACAACCATTGCTATATAGGAAGGAAGAATGTTCTGTACTGATAAGTGGGGAATGTGGCTTTAAGTCATCGCCTTGACCTTCTTATCGTCTTTTCCTAAAGCAAGTTCATGAAATGTTCCAGATTTCAAAATGGCCTTTAGCCTACAATTTTCCTCCCTGAGGTCATTGCACTCCTTCTGTAATCTTGCAATCTTTTCCTTGCACACTTTGCCGTCACACTTTTGCTCATCCTCAGGAGGTTTTGCTGGCACTGATGACAGTTTTAGTAAAACAGCCACTGCAGCCTGTTCCTTTATCTCCTCTTCCCTCTTGCTCTGTTCATACTTCTCCACATCTTTTTTCCTTTTCCTCTTTTTGGTGGCTGTTGTTTGCAAAAAGACGGATGGTACCCAATCAGGTGACGACGGGTCATCAGATTTGGCACCTATAATGACAAGTGGGATTATGTTGAAAGTTAATTTTAGTTATGTTTGTCATATCATCATTACTGCAGAATGGTAAAACCCCTTTCAACAACTAGGTGTGGACTTTGCTAGTCTTCTAAAGTCAGCGTAAACCAGTATTGGGACACATTTCTGAGTGAAGCAGAACACTGAATAAGTAAAATGATGGGTGCTTTGTTTTTTGTTCACTGTTAATTTTTATTGAAAAGTAGGTATTAAGAAATGAAGTTGGCAGCAGACAGACAGCTAGCAAATTAAACCCAAATCGTCAAACAGACGTCATCAGGAGGATCGCTCGCCTTTAAAATTTTTAACATTTTTTTACATCCCAATAGAGTGTTGGAAGGATAACGTATTTTTGTAGGCCATCCCTGGAAATTAGCGGGATAATGGTTCCCTCTCTGAAAGCCCATTTATTTCTTCCCCAAAAAATCCCATAGAAATTTAGATTATCGCAAAAAATAAGGTCTGTGTTTGACAAAAGTTTATGACACATTTTGTCTAACAAGTAAATCTTAACAGATTAACAAAACTTTTATGAATTTTAAATTTCTTTTTTTATTTCTATTAAATGTGTTAAGACTTCAAAATGGATAAAAGTTGTGTTTATCTGTGAAGATGTGTAAGTGTCATTAAGTTTTTGCTTATTTTTAGTGCAAAAGATTGTGCAAGAACTGGAACATACTAACAAGTGACAAAAGTGAATGTTGTTTCATAGATAACATTGTGATATATGACAATAACACACATAAAAATACAACTCTGTGCATCTAAGCTTTTCTTCATTCATTCATTCATTATTTCCCATGTTATGTTGTACAGAGCTTAATTTACTCATTCAGAGAAGCATCACACTACTTTTTTATTGAATAACATCAAGAATAAAAAAACTTTATTATAAAACTTAAAAAAAAAAATTAAGTACTTTTAAAATAGTACATGTTTTCAGAGATTTTTTTACGTTTTCCGAAGGGGTAGTGTATTGTTTGAAATCATTCATAAAATGTGAAGGGTTTGGTTTATTAACTTTCCTAATACAATAAATAATTGTATAGTATATTGTTCATTACTTTCCAAAAACATCACTATTTGATTAATCAATCAAATCAGTGGAGCGTCACTAAACTCCTCCTTTTTCGCAATGAGTTGTGGGTAATGGCAGCTGTGTGCAATGCATGTACTCACCGGAAGCAGTAGACTATCCGGGTACTTTAATGATACTCATTTCAACACAGTACAGTTTGGACATACTTATTCTTATTTCGAATAAATGACAGCAGGCGAATCGGAAGGATTTATCTTTATAGTTATCGTACTAATAGTGTGAACGAGCCTCATTTGCTTGTCAAGGCCACTAAAGTTATGTCACCGCACAAACAACAATAGACGTAAACATATGATGATTAGAAATACAACCATTCAAATACACGATGTTTACTTGAGCATACCTTTGATGAAATGTTCGCTACAGAGACGCGTGTACTTTGAGGGTTGCCATTCTTTGCCTTCTGCGGTGACGAAGGCGCGTTTGATAGCACATATCCACAATCTCCTCCTCTCTGGGTTTTCTTTCTCGGACGGGATTCGGTAGAAACACAACCCGGGCTTGTTTCCTCGTCTGTTAGTGCATCCGACCGAACAACAACTGTCTGGCATTTTGATTTAACGAATGTGGTAAAAATAAAAAAAACTGGCGGGCAGCGAAACAAAGCGCTGTTATGCCCTCCAGATGGGAGGTTCTTTAGCTGCGTGACGTCACGTGGAAACCACCATGCGGATGACATCGGGTGCCGTATTACATCAAAGCACCGCGAGAGCGATTCGAAACGATGTGTATTAAATTGTCAATTTGTAATTTTAAGACGTAATTCATAAAACGTTCACCTAGTCTATAACTGTACGTTTAAATAACTTTATTAGATATAGTTGAAGTATGAAACATTTGTGCTTTTTTTAGTGTATTCTTTAAATCTTAAAAAAATGTAAGACACTCTCATTCTATCTTAACTTTTCATTATAGACCCCTTAAACATTACAACGTCTCCGGGTGAGCATGTAATACTGTACTGTACACATTGAATGAGGTGGAAAGACAAGTGCCAGGAGGTAGGGCGGGAGTGGAATCTGGTAGGGATACTGGGATCAGGAGAAGAAATAAGAATTACTAAGGCGGCACTATTTACCTTTTTAAAAGTCTCAGGGTTGTGGAGTAGAATCTAAATGACGATATATACACACTCCAATACAGTAGATGGCGGCATGCACCTAAACGTTGTTTGCAGTCCTAAGAGATGAAGAAGAACGGCTCCGGGTGGGCGGGGCTTAGCTGGAGGCAAAAAGAGGGACGGACCCAATGTTGACAAGCTTGAGCTAGCTAGCAAGCAAGTTTTAGGGTGGATTTATTTAAAGAGTATGCAGAAGAAAGGTCGAAACTGTCCGACTATAGCCAGATTCGGACGGGATTAGTTTTACAGGGGGACCTCTGAGAAAATCGTGCTTCTCAGAGGTCCTCTGTGTTTTTAATCCCGTCCGAATCGGCCATGTCTGTGTTTTTCTCTGAGGACCTCCGTAAGAATTCCAGAGCAATTTACCTACTGTTTTTCGCCGAACTCAGAGGTCCTCTGAGAAATGTAATCCCGTCCGGATGCAAATGTCTGTGTTTGCCCGCAATATCTTTTGAAAACGCGGTTCATTTCGTGTTTTGGCCACCGTGATCTGCCGTAAAGTCTTACTAATGCGCGTATATTGTATTTCCTGAGTCCCATTCATTCAGATATGGATGTTTTTTCGCATTCGGCAAAATAAAATAATTAAATCAAGACGAGCTGAATATCAAACACTGTTAAGACTGGCCACTGTAATATCAGTAACGTTAAAAGAAACTCCGTTCAAAGTTCTTCAACTCCGGAATGGTAATGTTAATTAAATTGTTATTAATCATTATTTCTTCATTTCTTTGGGTTTATTATAAGCAGACAGTTATATAAAACACGTAGGCTAACGTTACTTTAGTAGGATTTGTATATTTTATTTTGATTTGTTAAAATTAAATTAATAAATTACATGTTCTTTCATAATTTTACATTTAAAGCAAAATATTAAACATTACAAACACGCGTATCCAGAGCACGTGCTCTTCTGCAACGCCCAAATGCATGAAACAAACACTCCCATCTCTGGAATAGCCTGCATCATTTTAATCCTGTCCGAATCGGTACATAAAAACACAGACGTCCTGGGGGACACGTTGAAACTCAAACGTTGTTTGGAAAACTAATCCCGTCCGAATAGTGCTTATGTCCAGTCACCGATTTTGCAGGGCCGTGACAGCTATTTTTGTAAACTAACTCTCACGATTTTAATCAGGTGTTGGATAATTTCTGGACAACATATGTTACTGGCTTGGGCAATTTTGTCAAGGCTTATTGTCTAATATAGCATATCGCTGGGCTAACTATGATAAGGAATGTGGATTATTTTAAGAGACCATTCAAAGGATGGGACACACATCTATCGCTGTATGTTTGTTTAACATTTACAATAGCGCTGAAGGTTGGCGCAGAAACTTGCTGATTTGTACTAGATTAAAACCAACACACCAATACATATGCATTGATTATTTTACCTGATATGAAGTGTGCACTGCAAACACGAGCATTATTTATGATCGTCTCCGTCCAGTCCGTACGCCGTATTGCATTCAACCACAATTGTCGTCTTGATTTCTGTGAAGGAATGTCTGCCGGGATCCGGTAAAACTTTAGTTTTGAACCAAAAGTGCTGTTCCTTCTATTCTGGCAGCCAAAAACACAACAAGACGACATTTTAAAGTCAAAACCTCAAACTTTTAGCGCGCCTGCTACGAGTTCTTCCTTATGTTTTGCCCCCAGCTGTAGCGGTGACGTCACAGTGACGTATGCGATTAAGAGGTCTGTATGAAACGTAAGAATTTAAAGTTCTGCAAAAAGAAATTAAATAAATGCACACCAGACTCGAGTCATAATGCATTTATTATTCACCATAGAGATGCAGTTAGCAGGTTAATAAATATATCTCCTTTAAAACGGGTCTTGAAATAAACATTTTTCACTTGAATGATGCCATCTTCACTCTTTCAGTCCTTTATTAATACACATACATGGTATTATTTCCATAATACAGTTGTGTTTTCAGAAACAACAGATAAGAAAATAAAAACTTTTTTGTGTTTATGTTGGTCCATATAATACCAACAGACATAAACACAGCAATTGTAAGAACATACTCATTTGGTGAAGAACAAAGATACAAGACCCAATCAAAAAAAAAAACAACAACAACAACAAACTAACAAACAAGCAGATGCAGGATAGTGTGTTGAAAACCTTCAATGGGAATCCCAAGAGTTTCTCAATAAAACTCCTCTCCTGTCGTATAACGCACTGCTTGAGGCCTCCCGGACCAAATCCGAATTCCAGCTCCTGAAAGGTGATCTGCTTTGTGCTAGTTAATAACAAAAAACATAAAAGGCGACGGTGCGTTGATTTTAACCGGTGATAAAAGCAGCAAAGCCGTGATTACTCAGAACACAAGGCCAGCTCTGTGCTTTTCACGAAAATCTGGGAGGAGCATCGTGTCCCCCATCACGGAGAGCTACCACCATGCTCGCCAAAGTCAATACTGAACCCAAGACATTAAAGTTCCAGAACACCCTGCATTAACTGTCAAATTAATTAAAACATTACATAATATCTTTAAGCAGAAAACTATATTTGCCAAAGTCATTATCATTGGGTGCTATTAAGTGATCTTTTCGGGCTTTGGCAAGTTTCATCAAAAGAAATTCCCTTCTGTCCTTCCACTCTTTCAACTCCTCCTCTCCGTGTGCCAGCTTACAAAGTTCCTCCTCTGTGCAAGTGCCCTGAAGGTACCTAAAAGGATCAAACCAATCCATTAGCAATGACAGCATCTCACATCCCATCAAAATGCTTTATGTGCGAGAGCCTGGCTTACCACTCGCAGACTCTGAAAGTGCCCGTGGGGAAGCGATACTGCCAACAGTTCTGATCATCTTCAGAGTTGAACACTCGCTCTTTGTGCTTCTCTGAGGTTATGTGCTGTTGCCACTGCTTCTCGCTGTTGCAGTTTTTCCCACACAACCAACAGTGGTTTCCAGCCTGATAAAACAGCATCATATCAAGGTTATGAGAATGGTGTTTATGAAGCAATTCATGAAATGACAATGAATGACCAATGGCAGTGGCAGAGAGGCGCAGTCGCTTTTTTTCAAATCAAAGCTTGGTGACTGTGTCAGTTGGCGACAGGAAGTGGGCGTGTCCAGGTATGGGACAGCAGAGTTCAACTTCATGAAAATAATGAGTGACTTTCAGGAGCAACTACCAGTGGGAGTGAAGCAATGGAGTTTTACTTCATCCATCTTTCACCAGTTACTGAGAGGATGCCAGTTACTTATTTGTTTATTATGGTTTTCAGCACAACCAGAATTAGGAACGCCTCTTAAAGGATTAGTCAATTTTCTTAAAAGAAAAATCCAGATAATTTACTCACCACCATGTCATCCAAAATGTTGATGTCTTTCTTTGTTCAGTCGAGAAGAAATTATGTTTTTTGAGGAAAACATTGCAGGATTTTTCTCATTTTAAATGGACTTTAATAGAGCCCAACATTTAATACTTAACTCAACACTTAACAGTTTTTTTTCAACGGAGTTTCAAGTAAGGGATAATGTAGAGGCAGCCGGTAGTTATCGGGAAATAAGCCCCGACAGTGTGATCAGGACCCGACGCGAAGCGGAGGGTCTTGTATCACACTGAAGGGGCTTATTTCCCGATAACTACCGGCTGACTCTACATTATCCCGCTTATTACACGGCTACTTGTCACATAAGAAAAAAAACTGGACATGAATATGAATTTGAAACATTTTATTGGCATATTTGTTTTAAATTAACATTTTTATCCTTCCGCGAAACTTTGCACAGATGCATAAAATGATCGTAATACCTTATTAAGATCCTCTGCTTCATACTTGTCTGTCTCCATTTTTTTCTCTTTTAGCCTGTCTTTGAGAAGTTTTAATCCCCATTCTGTATTTTTTTGTGTGTTGGCTTCGTAGCTGTCAAGTTCAGTCTCAGTAAGCTGTCTGTGTCTTGTCGTGGTTGTCCAGTGTTTGTCACAAGATGGCGCCAAACAAACAGTAATCTTTATTGGCGCGGAGCGATCTTACTCGTAAAAGTAGTACCGGCTATGCGTTATTATTTTGGAGCGGTTATTATTCGAAAAAAACGAACCTGCAAATGTCTCAACTGACCAATCAGAATCAAGCATTCCAGAGAGCCGTGTAATAAAGGACTATAAACGATCTCAAACGAGGCATAAGGGTCTTATCTAGCGAAACGATTGTCATTTTTGACAATAAAAATAACAAATATACACTTTTAAACCATAACTTCTCGTCATGTAGATCCGGTCGTGATGCGCCAGCTGACCCCACGCAATACGTCATGACGTCAAGAGGTCACAGAGGACGAACGCGAAACTCCGCCCCAGTGTTTACAAGCGTCTTGCAAGAGGACCGTTCCTACGTTGTTGTATGTCAACTGATACTAATTAATGTCTTTGTGTCAGTTTATTGTTTAAAATGGTCCGCAAATGTGCGTTTTATATATGTAACACGTGACCTCCCTATGTCACTACGCATTTACGTTAGGTCGCGCTGGACCGGAAAATTGTGGTTTAAAAGTACATATTTTTTATTTTTCTTGTCAAAAATGACAATCGTTTTGCTAGATAAGACCCTTATGCCTCGTTTGGGATCGTTTTTAGTCCTTTGAAACTCCGTTGAAAAAAAACTGTTAAGTGTTGAGTTAAGTATTAAATGTTGGGCTCTATTAAAGTCCATTAAAATGAGAAAAATCCTGCAATGTTTTCCTCAAAAAACATAATTTCTTCTGGACTGAACAAAGAAAGACATCAACATTTTGGATGACATGGTGGTGAGTAAAATATCTGGATTTTTCTTTTAAGAAAATGGAATATTCCTTTAACAACCTTATTTAAAGAGACGGCTGGCATGCAACATAATGAGTTAAGTCGCTTTCAGGAATCAATAATTCCCAAAGAGTTTTACAAGACAATGCTTTTAGCTAAAAATGTACAACTTTGTGGTATGAACATTCATTTGCACAGCATCAGCATTTTTGGGACTAATAAAAGGGAAACTTTTGAAAAAAAATTTAAATGTACATTTTTGAAAATATGAAGTTTGTGTGAATTTGTATACGTGGTGATGTCACAAGCAAGCACACATAACTCTATTTCTTAAAAAAGTGACATCGCCAGCTACTGGTCAGGCATACATGATATAGCATTTTTAGTCGTTCTGTGAATGAAGTTCACTTTGACAAAGTTGTTATCTGTACATGAAACTTGGAAAAACACAGGAAAAACTTGATTTTGTTAAATTGTCAGCATGTAAAAATACCCTTAGAATGATTTTATTACTAAAATCAATCTTAGATAAAGCGAGGTTATGTCAAAGAAAACAATTAACTTGAATGATATATTTTCTCCAATAACATGTTTGTTTCATACCATTTCCTCAGCATAGTCTGTGGGCATATGAATCTGTTTGCCATTCTCCCTCATAGAACTGTTGGAGGTCTCCTCACTCCAGCCCGGTCTCTGAGACTGAAGCCACATCTCATAAAGCTGTTCCATGTCTGCAACTACAAACACAAACAATCATCATGCATGAATCCTTCTTTCATGCTGTATTATAATGTCCTATGATTAAGGTTTTAGGATGTTGTAAATAACATTTAAAGAGCATGTATTATCCAATTCACGCTTTTACATTTCCTTTGTTTGTGTTAATATGGTATGTTAACTATATGTTAACGATATTCAAAAGGTACAAATCTCAAAGTAAACGATGATGCGAGTTATCCTCTCAAACTGAAATATTTTTCCTGTTGACATGGACACGACGGTCATTATCATAATTCTGCCCGCTTCTGACTCACAGCCTGTAAGTAGCCTATGTTTTCATAATATTGCTGGCTGTCGGATTAAAATCACTCATCTCCAAAACCACTAAAAAATGTTGCATTAAAAAACACAGTGTGCTCAAAGTTGATGATGTAGTTTTAAATATGGCCAGACACTTGTACATGTCATTACCGGTATTAATATTATACAAAATCAAGCTTGATGGGAGTTAAACGGTTTTTGACCAGATGATGGAGGAGACACATTATGTATGTCATGAGAACGAGTGTATCCAATGCAGTTAGTAGATAAAACACTGAACGTGGCTTTAAGATCAAATCTAGTACACACTTGCATAAGCATAGGCTACTATTTACAGACAAGCAGATGAGCACAGGATATAAACTTAAATTTGCTTTAAGAGTTTTCCCATAATAAAACATCATCAATACAATGAATTACACTGCGTTGGAATAAGACAATTAGATGGTGATGAAAGCAATGTGCTTGAAAATATTAAGTGTTTTCCTCTCATATAAAATATTCATCTCATATAAAAATGCTTTTTCTAATACATTATAAAATTCATTAACATAATACATTAAAATGTCCTAGAGCAGGGTTTTAAAACTTTTTGGTCAGCCGTATTGCCTTGCTGTAAATTATTTACTTTATCTCTCTCCTCAGATTTTAAGTAAATATTTCCACCATTTTCACTCAAAAACATTTATTTTTCATCCGTTTTAAAGTTTTTATTAGTAGTGTTTTACATAATTATGGTTATTATGACCTGTTGTTGTACCTTCATCAGGTAATTTTCTTTTATTATGCAAAAATAGACAGATACGTTTTATGTTCAGTGTTCTCAATTTTCAGATATATTGTAGTGTTGTGCAATGTCACATGATATGCAGATTAAACTAATAAAATATATGTTTTTCATTAGTAATTGATTTTATTTTAAAATAACTTTATGATTTTAATTATAATTTATCAACTCACAAACGCCCTTGTAATTCCCTTGCAAACCACCAGGGGTTCGCAAATCCTGTCTTATTGTCTATGACTCGACAACAAATGCCAGATTAATAAATAGGGGGCAGGGTATCGATTCAGATGTTCCAGATCGATTCAATTTCGATTCACAAGCTATCAAATCGATTCGATTCTCGATTCAATTTTCGATTCCGGTTCTTGGGTCGGTTTTTATACTCAATTCTCGATTCAACTCAATGAATATAGATTTAATACAAATACTATATTAATAAAAAGAACAGTGAACATAAGTTTTGCAAGTGGGTAATTAATAAAAAGAAATTAAAAGCCACAACACTATCGTTGTCGTCTTGCTTGCGAAATCTAAAATGCTTCCATACCTCTGACTTTTTATGTGAAAGTGGCATCACATCGATGAAGCACCTAAAACCGCCATTTTAAGCACTGAATGAAGGAATGACAGGCTCGCCTCTCGCTCCTTGGTAATATCGCGCAAGGCAAAAAAGAGGGTGACATCTAGTGAAGAAGACTAGTAATTAGATTAACGTTAATCTTATGTTCAATGTTTAAAAAAAAAAAAACGATTCTGCTCTTTGAAAATCGATTCTGAATCGACCAAGTAAAAAAAAAAGATTAATCGAAAAATCTATTTTTTAGCCCAGCCCTATTAATAAACTTGTCTCTGTTTCTCAAATAGATTAAACATTAGCTTTTAGTGTTTGTTGACTAAATGATATGTTGTACACACACACACACACACGTTTATTTACGTTTGCATTACAAATATGCATTGATCATAGATTTATGACAGAGACAGTTTGAGGATCCAATAGAATTTCGAGGTTTTGTCACAAGCTCTTTCCAAAACTTTCGATTTGTTAAATATTTGCAAAACCCACAGGCAGACATGAGGGGAAATAAAAATGATTTATGCAAAAAAAACAAAAAAACAAATGGAGATATCATTGTCAGATAGCTAAAGGATTTGCTAGTCAAATTAAGTTGAATTAACTTACTATTGTTTTCCTTCATGAAAGTCCATAAATCTCTCTCCTCTGTGCTGTGCGCAAACGTGCAGTTTCCAATGTACTGACACTTTTTACCAGCCGACACATGCATGCAAATCTAACAACACACAGGAGGCTCACAATTATTCAAGATATATTGTGATATTCAAAACCATACATCATTTGTTCGTATTAATTTTGGAAAACTCAATTGTTGCTATTGCTCGAACAAACATTACACTTACTTCAAACTGAGCAGGAACAGGCTTTTTTGTTGGGAGTGGTCGAACTGTTGTCCACTTCTTCCGTTCAATGGAGCTAACCAGAACCACCCGTCTCTCTTTAGACCAACTAGATAACAGGAATCAACAAAGCAGGAAGTACTATCAGACACTGGCAGGAGGTGAAAAAGAATACGGTATCAGTCAGTTAACATATAAGTCAGACTCACGGATGCCTGGCCTTGGCGCTGCAGTACTTTTTATTTTTGTCTGGCTCAATGACTTGGCCGTTTCTCCAACACTGGCTGCACACAAACTGCAACTTTAGGTTGGGTGGACCAAATCTTCGCAGGGCTGATGGGAGCTCCTATGGGGTTAGCACAAAAGGATATTGCATGAGAGCTTTCTTTATAGAAACATGGCCATGTGCATCATTTTAACGAAATTCTACCTGAGGAGCAGCATCCATATTCCAATATTTCTGGGACTCTTGAACAATACTTTCTGGTGAGGTGCCTAAAACCAAATTAAACTGGTTAACCAATTCTGTCAGCCCAGATGTCTCATAAATCATGAAATGTGAGAGACAGCTCACCCTGTTCACTCTGCATCATCCACACTTTGAGCTCGATGAGGCTGTGGGCGTAAAAGCAGGAATCCTCACGCTGGCATCCGTAACGCACTTCATGCCTACACAGATCCATCTGGCAGAAAGGGTGGTAGGGACGAATTTTGGAGTACCTAACCGTTTTATCCTTCAAAATATGTACAAGGCACCTGAGGAATATAGCAATAACAGAAAGCAGTTATTAACAAGATCTCACATACAAAAATGACAAATAAGACTTATGCTTTCTGGGACAGTACACTCAAATTAAACTTTCACATCATTACCAAATTATGTTTTGCTTAAAGGTCACCTAATATAAGAAACTCACTTTTATTTGTTGTTTGAAAAATATTGCGTGTCGCCTGTGTGGTAAATAACCACAACAGTCTAAAAACATCTGTCTATACCAGGGGTGGGGAACCCTGGTCCTGGAGGGCCATTGTCCTGCAGAGTTTAGTTCCAACCCTGATTAAACACACCTGAAAAATCTAATTAAAGTCTTTAGGATTACTTGGAAATGAAATGCAGGTGTGTTTTATTAGGGTTGGAAGTAAACTCTGCAGGACAGTGGCCCTCCAGGACCCAGGGTTCCCCACTCCTGGTCTATACCAATGATAATATACAGTGGCGTGAAAAAGGCCTTCTTCCTGATTTTTTTGCACGTTTGTCACACATCAATGTTTCAGATCGTGAAGCAAATTTAAATATTAAAGATAACACAGGTAACTCAAAATGGAGTTTTTTAAATGAAGGTTTTTATTATGAAGGGAAAACAAAATCCAAACACACTTGGCCCTGTGTGAAAAATTGTTTACCCCCTAAACCTAATAACTGGTTTGGCCACCCTTAGCAGCAACAACCGCAATGAAGCGTTTGCGATAACTTGCATTGATTACATAATTTTGCCCCAATCATCTTTGCAGAATTGTTGTAATTCATCCACATTGATGGGTTTGAGAGCATGAACCACCTTTTTAAGGTCATTCCACAGCATTTCAATAGGATTGAAGTTAGAACTTTGACTAGGCAACTCCAAAGTCTTCATTTAGTTTTTCTTCAGCCATTCAGAAGTGGACTTGCTGGTGTGTTTTGGATCATTGTCCTGCTGCAGAACACAAGTTTGTTTTAGCTTGAGCTCATGAACAGATGCCAGGACATTGTAAGCAAAACAGCCCCAGACCATCACACTACCACCATGATGATGTCCTTTTTTTGAAATGCTGTGTTACTTTTACACCAGACGTAATGGGACACACACCATCAGTCCACAGAGTATTTACCAAAAAATCTTGGGGATCATCAAGATGTTATCTGGCCAAACTGAGACGAGTCTTTACATTCTTTTTGCTCAGCAGTGGTTTTCGTCTTTGAACTCTGCCATGCAGGCCATTTTTGCCCAGTCTCTTTCTTATGCTGGAGTCACGAACACTCACCCTAGATGAAGGCAAATGATGCCTGCAGTTCTGTGGATGCTGTTGTAAGGACTTTTGTGACCTCTTGGATGAGTCGTCGCTGCCGCCTTATGGTAATTTTGGTCGGCCGGCAACTCCTGGGAAGGTTCTCCACCGTTTTATGTTTTCGCCATTTGTGAATAATGGCTCTCCCTGTGGTTCGTTGGAGTCCCAAAAGCTTTAGAAATGGCTTTAACCTTTGCCAGACTGATAGATTTTAATACTTTTTCTCATTTGTTCTTAAATTTCTTTGGATCTTAACATGTGTAGCTTTTGAGGATCTTTTGGTCTACTCCACTTTGTCAGGCAAACCCTATTTTAAGCGTCCATAACACGCGCTGTTCTGCATATCTGATGTTAATCTGAAGTACCTATAGAGTAGTATTACATCCTTCATATCTCCGAAGAGTCTTTGGTTTTTTCAGATTTATAAAAGACACATTAGCTTGCCGAGTCTTTCCGATAACTTAAAAAATTTGGAATGAGGAGTTACGAACGTTGGGAGGAGTGATTTTTTACACTTTGCCTGTGTTTAGCTTGAGGAAACAACTAAACCGTGTCAGAATGCGTGAAATACGCCTCTTAGGACAAGCTGTTGACGTTTTCTGAGCAAACTGCCTTTACTTTGCACAGGCCATTCCCACAATCATACAAAGAGCACAGTTATTTGTTAGTTCCATTTTAAAATCTCCTTTTCATAATTCGCTACCGTCAGTTCATTATTAACAACGAAGTAAGGTGGTTGTCTTTTTAATAACAGTGTATGTTTTCTGTATAGATTAAATTAAACGGAGAGGAAGCATTTACGAAGACAAACACAAACAGCCTACACACCTAAAAAATGACCTTTCAACATGTTATAACAAATGGATCTATAGACCGTTTCATCAGGCGCACGTGCATTGACGCGATAAGCGTCTGGTCCGAACTTTACTTCCTGTTTCTGTTTGTTTAAAGGTGACATAGAATGATTGAACGGGATATTTATCCTTGTTCTGTGATGTGACATGTAGACAACATTTTTTTTGTTTGGGTCTGTAGTGCCTTAGAAGCTTCCTAAAAACCTCTCTCAGATAGCTCTATTAGGGTGAGGGATTTTAAACAAGTGGTTTTGCACCTATTTGGCTCCCCCTACTGGCTTAACTTGCAATCTCATTAATGATTGGCTGACTTTGCTGCCACACAAAAAATGTAGCCAATTATTTTAAAGTGGAGGGGCAGTTAGATGCCTGTGATGTCATAAGCATCAGTTTTTCAGATTGGGCCGTTTTCTGGCTGACATTTCTAAAAGAGGAATTTCTATGAGACTGAGATGTTTAGCATGTCTAGCACTTTTTGTATGTTCGTGAATGCGTGTAGACTACCATTATTTAACAAAGACAAGGTAAAAATGGTAATTCATTCTCGGTCCCCTTTAATGGTCTGACTAGTTGCTGAAACAGATCTCTTAAATAAATACCTCGTTGAAAATAACAAATGTTTTGGGTTCCTATGTAATCTACGTAAAAAAATACGTTTATTTTGCTTGTTATATAAATCAACTACTTTTAAAGGACTTTGTTGTTACTTATTCTTCGCAGAGTTTACCGGAAGTTACGTGATGACCACGAAAGCTGTGTGTTTTTGTTGTTACTGCTGAAACCGTCTATAGGGTAATTTGTGCCCAAAACATCACAGTAACATTCTTGGGGACACCCAAGACTAAAATGACACCTTTTTCCAAGTCGCTATATTAGATGACCTTTAATGCTTGGATCTTCATCACCATGTCTGTGTTTTGTATCACTAAATGAACAAGATGTGTTTGCACCAATGGAACAATATCGCTAAATCAATGCATTAAACTTAAATCTACATAGATGTGTGTGCACACAGACAAACACATTACAATCAATATAACATTCACACTGTAGTCACTTATTCAATCACTCTATTAACAGAAAAGCTCATTCACACAAGAGACGCTTACTTCTTTTCCTCAAATGCATGCTTTGTCACAGGATGAGAGCATAGACTGGGGTTGTCCTTATTGGTTTTGCTGATTATTCTGGGTTTGTGATCAAAGCAAACCTACAGACATGGTCACATGTTAGATATTGCTACAGTTTCTTTAAATCAACACAACCGTCACTTTCAAAACAAACATGGAAACTAATATGCCAATCTTTACAAAACCGGTCATTCACGTTCAATGACGAAACAATGAGGTGTGTTAAGTCAGCAGCTTGAAACTCAAAACATATAAATGTGATGCATGTTATTATTAGGGGTGGCACGGTTCACAAAACCCTCGGTTCGGTTCGTATCACGGTTCTATGGTCACGGTTCTCGGTTCAGTACGGTTCTTGTTGTTATTTTTTCTTTAAATTTTTAACACTTCAAAAAATGTATTATCTTATTAATGTATTAGTTATCCATAATTTAGGATACAGTATTAAAAAAAAGTTATATCATGTAATCATGCACAAACTGAATTTGATTATTGGGACCATCCCTGAGGAAAGCCAGATGAGATTTTGATACAGCAAGAGGGAAGACATTGATGATTTCAACATGCTTTTAATTTATTTGGCAAAAAAGAGAATGTGTATTGCCATCTACATAAACTTTATGTGCATTTTTAGCACACAAAGATAACTTGCATTTATTAAAATGCCAACTTCAGTGTAGCTCTTAGATTTATCACTGAGAGGCTGCTTTAATACTGCAGAGAGTATATGTGGACGAGAGAGAAACATAACCTTTGCACCTGTAATATTAAAATCTCTTTAAGTCTCTTTTGTCCACTTTTGACCACTTCTGTCCTGATTACTTTGAGGGGCAATTTCTGAAATAAGATCGCGCAACTTTCACACGCTAGCAAAATGAAACTACGCGGAAATCAGCCGCTTTAATTTTATCAATGAAAGGCTAAAAATAGCGCTAAAGACGTAAAACAGTACCTCAGATTAGATAAATGGTCGGAGAGAAGGCGATCTCCTGCGGCTGTTTGAGCACATTCAACCCATAGACTGCAGTTTTATTTCCGCTGTCATCATAGGTAACATGAAATAAAAATATGTTTCCACACACCAAACTTATACGACGCTGACGCATCCTCCAACTGCGGGCAGACTTCCTTTTCTCTCCCACTTGCCATTTCTACACGTAACATAACCTGCAGTACTTATACTCGAAACCAGTCACCTCTTCTTTCGCGCGAAAGGGAAACACGCAATCTGAGGTCACATACAGGGCATGAGACTACATTGCGCATGCCATGAACCGTTGAACCGTGCGGTACACACGCGCTCCGGACCGAGACAAGCGAACCGAACGGTTCGGATTTTTTTCATGGACCGTGCCACCCCTAGTTATTATTCAGGCCTTGGTCAACAAATCCTGATATAGCAAGCAATTTAAAACCACAAAAAGCATGATTTACCTCACAAAGAAACATAAATATCCCATGGTTCTCCTGTAGGATTTTGGGAACAGTCAAATTGATCTTAGGTCTAGGTCCATAAGGATCACACAGATTCTCCCTACAAATGAAGCCTTTGCGTTCCAGGGTCCATACATCAATTTCTTCTAGGCAATAAGCAAAAGTACAGTGTCCAAGATATCTGCATTCTTCCCCATTTGCTACATCTATAAAGCAAAATGTATAAACATTTTAGTTCCTTTGGTTAAAAATCAGGGGAAAAGCAAGCTTGTGGTCTCCTGTTGCACAATTGGTGGCAACAAAAAGGTCACGGGTTTAATTGCCAGGAAACACACACATAATCATATAAAAATGTAAGTGGCTTTGAATAAAAGCATCTACCAAATGCATGAAAAAGTACATGTAAATAAGAAAAGCCACAAATTACCTTTACAAATATAATAAGGCCCCATGTACTGGTTTTTAGTGGGTCTCGGGCGAATAAGTTTCCACGTTGGGAGCTCGTCATGCCTCCGCCTTCCCAACAGCAAATCTTTTTTGCATTTGTGGTCCTCTGGATGGTAGGTGTAATCCAGTACTCCAGGTCCTGTGGATACAGGGTGATTAATAACACCGAACATACAAAACCTGTGGCTTGGAAAGGTCGCGTCTGCTGCCTAGCAACGTTTCTGCATGATTAACGCTTACCAGTTTTAATGTAGCATGAAGAACAGGCCTGTTTAAAATCGTGGCTATCAGCGAGTGGGTTCTTGGCAAGATCCAGCTGCGGGGGATAATCTTGCATTGATGTGCTGAAACCGGTCCCGATGGGCGGAATGCCTGGCATGGGCATGTCACTGCTGGCCAGCTGAAAGAGGAAATTGCTGATCTCAAACCAACAGAGCTTAAATCATTATGAAAATGTTATTCGCAAAGAAAATAAACTTACCGACATAAAGTGATGCTGGCTAAAAGCTTGATCTGGTTCATTGGTGAGATTTAAAGAGATTAGGAAAAAAATAAGCACAATTTATTATAGCTATAAACATAAGCACACACCCAGTTCAAATTTCAGAGTGTTTTGGGATATTTTACTTTGGGAATATGATACGTTATCCCTTCAAAGTAAATAAAACACCACATGCAAATGACGTACTATGAAAAACTACATTTATGAATTATCTCGCACAGAATGCTTCAGTCTCTGCTATGATTTTGTATATGTGGCAAAAAAGTTTATTTTGGACCCGAACCGTATGTTCAGATGGCTATAAATGGGCAACGCACCTGTCTGAGGATCTGAAATAGACAAACTATCCAATGAATCCAGAGCTGAAAATGTGTCCAGACCAAGAGAATAGGTTGAAATAGGTTGAGGCTTGTTGTAGGGTGCGGGCAAATTAACCGTGTACTGCTGGACCATGTTCATAAATGAGTGACTTGAATGGGATGGCATGAGCAAAGGACTCTGCAGTGAACTACTGGCAGCAATACTGGTGGGTAAAGGAATAGGTCCATCTACTGTAGGAATATCCTTATTGGAAAAGAGACACACGTTATCATACATTTAAAAAAACTATATCTCTATGCACTCAACACTTAATGGTTTAGCTTACCAAAGATGACTCGGGAGGACTTGCTCTGTCCAACAGCTCATCCAAATCATCTCCAATAATATCTGCATCATAGTCTATTCGAGGCTCTGGGACTGTGTAAGAGTCAGTGGGTCTGGTCCCATTAACCATAGGCATGTGAAGGGGCATTGGTACAGGCTCTGGTTTATGGGATTCAATTGGAATGACTGGTGGTGAGATCACACCGACGAGAGGCTGAGACTCTACATCGGCCGTCTCGCTCACAGCAGAACATTCCGGCATGCTGTCCGGACCGGCCATACTCTGCGTAGACTGGCCCAATTCTATTCAAAGGAAACAGTGAGGTTTAAATTAGATGAATGCAAGTAATATTTTTAAGAAAAAGATTTAAAAAAAACACTGACCCATTTCAATGTCCTCTACAGAAGAGCTTTGAGAATGCTGACAGGAAACAAAGTAACACTGTGAGGCTACTGAATGTTCTCATTTTAAACAACAGCAACATGCATAACCTTGATAAGTTACCTTATCATTAACTGCTCCTGATAGGCTTGCACCAGGCAAAACATTTAAGGCAGGCTGTTTAAAAAAACAAACAAAGGCAACTCATCACAGACAGCTAGTTATCTGTATAGTGTGAACTTGTGATTAACAACACCAAGCTAATGTTTCTTTAAATATAAGGCACAATATATAATTTAGAGGTCATTATACTGGGAAAAGTGTGGAGTGATAGGAGTTGATTTCTTCACCTTCACTGCCGAAAATAAAGGAAGGTCCACGCTGCGACTTGACAGAAGCAACAGAGTCGCGTATATCGATTAGCGTATGACATCAAATTATCACAAGAGCGATGCAACGCAATAGTACTGCTTTTGAATCGCTTGTGATGATAGCAAACACCAATTAGTCTGTGCAGTGCCACAAGAATAAAGGCGGGCGTACACGGTGCGATTTTTGCTGTTGTAGGAGCTCGCATGCGTTTTTTTTTCCTCGGGAGAAAATCGTTCATGCTCGTATGGTCGCGGCTCGCACCGTGTGAGAGGAATTACGAGCCGAGCCGAGCAGGTTACGAGCACCTTACGACCTCCCGATAATTTTTAAACATGTCAAAAAAGTTCGGGAGCTGTCGGTATAAATTCGTAGTGTTGGTGCGGGTGTACGAGACGATCTGGCAAAGCACTTGAAGTTGACCAATCAGAATGTACAAAACGCAGAAGAAGAAAGACAAATGTAGCACTGCTACCTCAAATATTGATGACTACTCTATAGCTGGCTATGTTTCGCGCACATACACACTCGTGTGACCGGACATCATGACAAATATGTACAGGTCCTTTCAGTGACGACCTCTTGATCAGCTTATTTGCCTGAAAAAAACCTGTCATATGTGTTTTTGTGATGTCGGGTCACAGCTTTGGATGTGTGTGGAAACAGGAGAGAGTGTAGTTGTTTTAGGCTATACCGCTGTTCTGATAAGTGCTACCACAATGCATTAAACGAGGCTTTTTGATATTAAAACTTTTTTGTTTTACTTGTTGATTTTTCTTTACTTGTTAATATGTTTTATCATTATTTACAATGTAAACATAAAATAAGCCAACTAAATTATGTAATAAATACATTTAAAAATTATTAGACTCCGTGCAGAGACCACTGGTTTAAATAGTACAGGATGTACAAAGAATGTCGCAATTTTTGTGTAATCCAAGCTGTGCCAAAGTTGCTGTAGTTTCATAAATGATTGGATATTAAGAGGGCTGTCGCGACAGAAAAAAGCAACGGAATGTCCATGTTTAATAGGCTTTAATAGTCCGAATTATTTTCGTATAAACTCACTCGTGTCGTGTGCGAGAGCTCACGACGTTCCGACCGTCAGAATTCGCACCATGTACGCCCAGCTTAAGGATGGTATAGTTAGGATTTTAATGGTATAACTACGCTTACACATACAGCTTATCAATCCGTTAACAGTATTGTTATCAATACTTTTTTAATTTTATGAAAAAATAAGTAATTTAGAAATACTTAAAGAAATACTCCAGCCAAATATCAAAATCACCCCATGATTTACTCACCCTCAAGCAATCAGAGATACATATGTCCATCATCTCTTAGACAAAATTTGGAGTTATTTAAGGAAATTTCCTAGCTCTTCCAAGATTTATAACTGTAGTAAACCAGGACCACACAGCTCCAAAAAGTTAATAAAAGGTCCTTTGCGGGTACTTAATGCAATTTTTTAAGTGAAATATCCATATTTTATACTAAACTATATTAATTAGCTTCGGTAACAATTAGGGATGCACCGATACCACTTTTTTGGAATATGAGTACGAGTACTTGCATTTCAGTACTTGCCGATACGGAGTACTTAATAAAAAAAACATTATTTAAATTTACAGGTAACAGCTTTAGTAATATAATTTAACAAAAAAACAAAGGACTAGTTTTCCAGTTTGTTGTAAACTCTGCCTCTTTGGACAACACAAGAGACATTAACCCCTTACAAGCCGCTCAAACATAGACATTTCTCAGACCGTGGTATCGATTCCAGGTATCGGGGGACTTTTAACGAGTACGAGTACTTTAGAAAATGTGGTATCGAGGCCGATACCAGATACCAGTATCGGTGCATCCCTAGTAACAATGCCATCTTAGACTCACGTGATTCATGAGTCACTGGGCAACGTACCTATGCAGGCATGTGACTAGCCAAAGACAAAACAGAAGAAAGGAACCCAACACCACCCGGTGCAAAAACAAAATGCACACAACAACACACATATACACAAAAAATACAACCATTATTAATATTTTATTCTGATGGGCAATTTAGATTATCAATGTAAAACGTAAGCAATTTACTAGGAACCGAAACAATGTTTTATTTGGTTGCTTTCACATCTGTACTTCGGTCCATTTTGTCCGGACCAAAGGCAAAAAATTATATTAGCTTTTTAGCAATTTTGGTTCCTTTTTACACCACACTGATTGCTTTGGTCGGCACCACTTGAAACAAACATGTGATAACGTCCAAATAACTCATCGGTCACATGTCTTTGAACGTATTTCCTAAACTGTTTCTCGATTGGTCAGAATCAATATGCTGGAAATTCCAACAGAACCACCTCTTTAAGGAGGTCTCGGTCTGCTTGTTTGGTCCACTTTTGGTGTACGCCAGAGTTTGATTTGCTGCATTCGCACCTGCCCAAACAAATCGCACAAAATGAGCTATCGAACTTTGGTACGATTCAACCAAACTAAATAAGGCAGGTGTGAAAGCACCCTTAAATGTGTTAATAAATGTGCAAAGCTGTAACGTGGCATACCCTTACTATTTTACATCTGCAATAATTTCATTTAGCAGTTATCTTTGTCATACACATCCTCAACAAGCCTGAGTATGACTAAGAAAGCAGAAAAGGTGGGTGATATAAAAGTAGCACGAGAGAAATTAGAAAACAGACTTATGATTTCTCAAATAAGTCACTCTTTGGGTGCTTTGATGTCACCTGCCTCTCGGTTCTTGTGGCACCGCATAAAGTCGAACAAACCAAACGTCAGGGAAACATGTTGGATGACGGCGAAAAGCGCAACTAAAAACACAACACGCAACCCACCCTCATAAAAATAAAACGAGGTCAGAAAATATGGAAATCCATATTTATACAGAAAAATCAAATCCTGGTATAGCAACGAACACTCACTACTCCCTCGTGAATTAGTAGTTACTGTGTGGATAACTTTTGTGAAGGATAGATGCACTTTTTTGGGGTTTAAAATTAAAGTTGTTCCCTGATCCCTGTTTCTGATTGTTAAAAAGCTTGAAAGAGCAAGGACATTTACTAAAGTGACTCCAAATCTGTTCGTCTGAAAGATGTTGGACATATGTATCTCGGATTGCTTGGGGGTAACTAAAACATGATAATTTTGATATTTTACTGGAGTATCGCTTTAACATTGCTTTATTTGAATTATACATTGCTTAATGCAAAATAAGTACAAGTACACGTGAACAAAATATATGTGCGCTAGTGATTTTTTGGGGGGCATTTAAATCTTACATATTGTGCCTTAAATATCTTTATTTTTACCATTAATATTTTAGATATAATTTAAATGTTGCGTCTAAAAAAAAATGCAAAATAGGGATGCATAACGATTAATCACGATTAATTTATAGCAGAATAAAAGTTTTTGTGTACATCATATATGTGTGTGAACTGTGTCCAATAGTTATGTATATATAAATAAATGTGCACACATGCATGTATAATTTTAAGAAAAAGTATTTATATTTATATTTAATATAAATTATACATAAATACACAAATGTATATACACACATGTAAACATTTCTTAAATATATATACATGCATGTGTGTGCATTTACCTATACAAAGTTATTACTCACAGTACCCACATATATGATGTAAACAAAAACTTTAATTCTGCTATAGATTAATTGCGATTAATCTTTATGCATCCCTAATGCAAAAGCAAGCCCCAAAACACCAAATGCAAAATAAAGACAACCGAGACCATATGCATGGGCTGGGCGATATTGTCCAAAATTCATATCGGAGTAATTTTGGGATGAATGACACAAATATCCTACTGTATTCTACAAAGTGGAATAAATCTTTTCATGCAAGTCGAAGTCATCTTTTGGGCTTTTTTGAAGGCATTGTAAGTGCCTGGCTATTTTTCAGGTGTTCAAATACAAAACACGCTTGAACATCTTTCTGATAACCGAATGAAAAAAACACAATTTTACCTTGCTTCTCACATAAGCCTTACGAATTTTTAGTCCCAACATTTTGGCAAGCTCTTGTGTCATTTCCATCACATGAGTATCCTGCAAAGTAAATTAAACATTAAGAACAAAGCAATACATCAACCATCCAATCAAAAAACCCCAAAGTTAAGTGCTCTGACCTGAGGCACCGCCATTGAGCATTTAGCAACAGCCTCATATGCCTCCTGATGTCTTCCCATCTCTTTTAAACATCGAGCTTTCCGGTAAAGTGCTCTGTAGTTGCTGTTATTCATTTGAAGAGCTTGTTCACAGTCGCCAAGGGCTTGATCATGTAGACCCTGCATCAATTACCACAAACACATTACAGTGCATTTACAAACCAACCAAGACAATTAACAGGCATCCGCTACAAAATTCACTGCATGAAAAAATACTGTATGCATGGAAGTGAATGTATAATCTTACAATGTTTAAGTAGGATAAAGCACGGTTAGCATGAAGCTTCTCCTGTATCTCTGGAGAGATGTTGATATCCTCCGATTCTGCGTATTCTGCTATGTTCAAGGCCTCGGTGTATAATTCAACAGATCTCGTCCATTCGCCTTCAAGAAACACGTCATTTCCCTCACCAAACAAATTCTTCACCAAACTCCTAATGAACTCCTAGAGGCATAAATGGAGGTATATTTTAAACAGCTAACCCAAACTGCAATCAATGCTTTACTTATTATTAGTGCAAACAACAAACCTCATACTGATCCTGGGTGCCAGGAAAAGGCAAGGTAGACCTACAAGGAGAAAGTGGATAAACAGACATTAAGACTAGAGAAGAAGGGATGTTTCAGCCATCAATATGTATTGGCCATTTTTTACCATCAGATTTAAAGTCGCCATGAAACGGAAGTAGCGATTGCCTTATTTTCCCCGTGGTGACGTATATCCGAATGAAACGGCTTTTGAGATGAAATAAGGCAGGGCTGGATTTGAATTTGTCCATCGAGATCTGATTGGATCGTTTGAAGTTGGGTCGTGTTGCTAATTGCTAATCACTGCGATCTTCTCCCGGACCCCGCCCACCTGCCATACTTTTGACCGGAAGTGAAGAGAGATCGTTTTGAGGAGGGGAGGAGATTTGCATTTTTGATTAAAGATTATGAGCACACACGAATTTTTAAAAAATAATGAAGCTCACAGATAAGTCATTTGTTAATAATACCACACTATTAAAAATACATATATAGTTTTTCATTTCAATTTCATTGCGACTTTAAATATCTGTTACAGGATGGCAAAGGCTGATACAGCAAACCAATAGAGTTTACAATCCACTTTAGCAGAGGGAAAGCAGGTATTTTTTTTCTAAACTTACACTTGATATATAACGACAGCACTTGAATACTGAGTTAAGGTCATCATGAAACAGAAGTAGCAATTGTTTTATTTTTCCCGTCTGACGTATATGCGAGTGGGAAGACATCTGTTGTTAAAACAGTGAAAGCTCAAACTATAGAGAGTCTTCAGTTAAAAAGGAGAATGTGACAGAGCTTGTGCTTATATAAGCAGAGTTTTTCCACCATCTAATGGAAATTCGGAATTAAATAAAATATTTCCATGAGAGGAACAACGGGAATATATGGGAATTCATGGGAATAAACTGGGAATTTGAAAGAATTGCAGCATTGTCTATAACAGGGAACATAAATGTGGCTAAAAAAATTGCAGCATTATTCGTTTTAAAACAATAAGATTTAATGCAATTTAAGTTGAATTTCTACCCTGCACATGCACACAACTTAAGCTGGGTACACACAAAATCTTATCAGATTTGCAAAATGTGAGAAACCACAAACATGATGAAACAAAATCGAAAGATTTAACACTTTTCTTCCTATCAAGAAAATCGTGAACTTTCTTTATGAGCAAAATGACCTAAGAAAATTAGTCTAGTTTTTAGACAAAAAATATCAAATTTAAGTGAATTTGTGCTTAAAACAAGCAAAAAATTCTGCCAACGGGGTTTAAGAAAAACTTTACTTTTTTTCTCCAAATAGATCCCATAAATTCCCGATAAGTTTCCAATTTGGAAGATTTCCAAAATTCACCAGATTAAGTTCCCATGATACGTTTCCGGAAATTTAGCTGAAACTTTCTGCCCTTTGCAACCCTAATACATTTATGACGAACCATTTTCGTTTAGGCAAAAATGTGGCAGATTTCTTACTGGTTCAGAAAAAAAATTCTGATATGACTTTTATGATGTACTTCTGCGATGTCGATCTATAATGACAGATTCGCTCTGATTACAAACATCAAATTCACCCACGCAGACAAACAGGGCAATTACTTCGCAATTAAATGCAATATTATAGCAAACCGAGAAGGCGATAGAAAGGCCAAACCCACAGCATGACACTTTAAAGAAATAATTAGTGATGCGCCGATTTTTGATAGATTTGAAATTATCGGCATACCGATTCCGATTGATTATTAATTAACTGCATAAAGAAATCCATTATATGTAAAAAATGAGTTAATGTTGCTAATAAAATAAATGCTGAATAGCAAAAACCACCTTTGAAGGTTGTCATGCTGTCTTATATTTGTTTTAGCTTAATTTGTGCCTCTTTTATTATGTTGGTCAGTTGAATGTTAATTAGATCAAATCCATGTTCAGTAAAAATAATTTGATGCAGAAATAAACTAGCTAATAGACCAACTGTATAGTATTGTATACAAGTGTTTAATATCAGTATCAGCATCGGTATCGGCCAGAACTTGTCTGTTTAAATCGGTATCGGCCCAAAAAATCCTATCGGTGCATTCTTAGAAACAATGTTATTAATAAGAACTATTTGATAGCATAAACAAGCTCTAAATGTTGTCATATTCGTATTTTGTTCCGTTGTGTCTAATGTTGACTTGTTTAATATTAAATAGATCCAACCAATGTTTCATGAAAATAATTTGATGATGCAGCAATACACTAATGCTTCTTTTTTAAACATTACCAATTTAAAGCAAGATAAAAAAATAAGTTTTGCCAATGGCTGTTTGTTTTTTTATCGGTATCGGCAAAAAATCTCATTGGAGCCTTCCTAATTTACACTTAATAAAGAAATTAAATTGTTGCAATTAAGTGTCAACTTTAAGTTTAAAAGAAAAGTACAAAAAAAGACAATTTTGTTAAGAAAACACATGGTGATTTGACTGTGACAAGGCTTCATGTAAATTATTTTTCAAGTGTTTGAATTGTATTTACATTCTTATCGTCTTCCAAAAATAAGTCACAAGTAAATGATTTCAAGCTCAAACTATTTGTACTCTTTTTCTTCAATAACCCAACCTATATCCATTGTACAGGCTCTTCTTCGTGCTCAGGTCTTACCAGACATTATTTTATAAAAAGCCAAAAACCTACTGAATAAACTGTAGTCCCTTCTGAATCTCCTGCCACCGGCCACTTCGGTCCTGGCATGTGGATGACATCTTCCCATACGTGTGTAGGACTCGACTATGGTAGCAACCTAGGATTAAGTCGATATGTAAATCAAGCACACACATTGACTTGATGCAGATTCAAAGGAGCATTAGAAATAAATATGCGTCTCGCGGCGGAATGCGAAACCTTTAATGGAAATCCTTTCCTGTTCCGCTCCCAAGACCAACCAACGAACGACGTTTGTTATCTAACAGATTTCTCACTACGGCGTTACGACAATGGCGTTATCCACAATGTTGAACCATATCAACAATGGCATAATAAAACATTTGACTTCCTTAACTTTAGCCCAGCAATGACTGAATATATGCGCATACCACTTGTATGGGAGGCGGCTTCTGATGATGACTTGTTTAAACAGATGGAAACTTCTGCCACTTTTCATACCAATCGCCGTATGGAAACACTGCCTTTGTCTCAAACTCGTGCGTACTTTACATTTGAAAGTTTTAACGCACATTCAATGCCCAAATGCACTATCAAGCAGTTGTTGAAACACGTCCTTTGTGTAGGCAAAGACTTATCACAAATTTGATGTACATTTCAGATGACCATGGCTACATTTTCACCAAGGGCACCTATTTTCGATCAAGTTAGGACTTATGTATTTGTGTTTAAGCCTGATGGTTGGCCACGCAACTATTGTGCTACATGGCCAGTCGCTAGGTAGACTAGCACGGTAGCATTTTACCGCGCAACTGAGCCATGTCGTCCAGCTAAACCAGCGTTCACTCGAACATATTTATGCCAGCATATCTACGGTACTGTCTTTAAAACTCACCTCAGAGATATTAGTGGTCAATATAAAACAGAGCTCTTCATACAAACTAATATTTTCACGTGTCCGTCAATTCAGTCTTGCCTCTGGGCAACGTCATCTTCTTCATGACGTTTTGTTCACTTTTTTGGTTACTGGTTACAAATGGTTTGAGCGCCCCCTGTTAAACGCACACGACAACGGCGCACAAGAACAACGCGCAGATTAATGGGCTCATGGCATCAAAGTATCGCGAGAGTGATTGTAGAGCTAAACTTTCTCGCGGTGATGTGATGTCATAGATAAACAGACTGCGCATCGCCGCATGCAGATGAAAAGGCCTGACGTAAATCAGTCAAATTCTTTTGGCTTCAAATTTTTTCCATCTCTGACTTTATTTTAATAAAATGCATTTTAATAAATGAACACTTTTTCCAAAGAGTGAAAGTAATCAGGAATCGAGACTGCCAAGCACTATCTTTGTGTCTTGTGTGTTACACCGAAGAAAAAGTTACTAGATTTAAAGAGGGTGAGTAAACCATAACACAATTGTCGATTTAGTGTGAACTATCCCTTTCACTATGCATTAAAAACAATTTGAAAGTAGGCTTATTTTACAATGCACAAAAACAAGGTTTACAAAGCGTGCAAATAAGATATATGGACGAAAAACGTTTACTCAAAAAGTATCAGAACTTATTTCAAAATAATAAAATGTGCACATATAAACGAGTTTGAATTATAAATAAACAAACAAATTTAACAAATAATGAGTCTGTGCTAAAACAAAAGGTATTTAACACTGCATTAAATTATAAATTTGAGTAAACACGCGCATTACACTGCATTGAAGTTAAATTATGAGTTTGTGTAATAATGAAACAAAAATTTATTGCGTAGACAATTAATTGTTCTAACCTGTAAACGCCCTAAGCAAACTAAATTCCATAACTTGGCCTACTTTATACAGATGAAGGGATTTTTTAAGATTTGCGTGCATGTTGTTTATAACATGACTGCATGAAGAATATAGGGCGGTGCTGATCCGTGCATCCAATCAGTCATGACTGGAGAGACAATTTCTAACTTCCTAACTTTTCCTAATTTAAACTGGGAGAAAAAGCAGCAGTCTTCAAGAGTAAGCGAGTGCGAGGATTACAGTACACTCGCATGAGTGTTGTCCCGAGATTACTCGCTGAGTAACTTCTAAAAAAAGGCCAGCACTGAAGAGAGTCTGTTTATCCGACACTAAAAAGAGACTCCACTACCTGACAGCACAATGACTGCGCTGTACCGGACAGTCCTGCTATTCACAGGTGAGTCAGCTCTTATTTAACAATTCACTTTTACTCCTTAGTCCATCCATGGCATTAAATATTTGCGATTAGGTTGTGAATGCACACGTTGTATAGTTAAAATGTATTTTATTTTACAATTTACTTTTTAAAATTAAGGTTTTTGTTGGGCTTTCATAAAAAACTTAAAACATTCACAGAATCTGCCTAATAAGGTTATCTGTAATGGAAAAAGCTTTTACAGACTATTAACCCTTAAATGCATGAGTGTTTCACCGATTCTCATCACACCTTAAATGACCCAGGATGTTTATCTAACGATTGGATCTCTAATCTGCCCAAATAGTACAAAACTCTCCTTATATCGCATTAACAATTCCAGAATAATAAATGAAATCATGCTTTGTTATACTTTAACTTTTTTTTGTCATGACACAGATGTTCAAAAAATGTACAGGGTTGAATTCCACACCAATACTATAATTCAGTGACCATAATAGTCAGAGCACTGCAACATTTGTATCAAACAATTTCAGTCCATCCATTCACGCATTTCCAAACCCACTTATCCTATTCAAGGTCAAGAGAGGGTAGGAGCCTATCCCAGCATTGGGATGCACAGGCTCATATAGAAAGGCTCCCTGGCTTAATGTTTAATTAACATTACTTTATTATTTTATCTTACACTATTATATCTCAAGTCTTTATTGACCCTATAAAGTTTTTTTTCCTTAAATTAGTTATAAAACAGATATTATTTCAAATTTTTGTGTTTTTTCTCTTGTTAAATGGTAAATAAGATGTAGACCGAGGAATACTAAGAAGCTGGAGGTCTAACTTTGAAAAAGGAACACGGTGGAGCATTTAAGGGTATGCATTTAAGGGTTAAATATATGAAAAGGTTGGTGGCATCACTGGGGGAAATCCTTTTAGCACCTTTATTTGTATGGTAAACAACTGCATTGAACACACTCAGACTCCTCCAGAATGTCACAGCAATATGGTTTATATATTATAAAACATCATCCAAATCGTTTTTAAACATACACATTTTTAAAATGCCTGTTTTGACCCGTGCCAAGTGGAAATAGCTTTTTTTCTTATTTTGTAAAACAAATGTTTTCTTTGTTTGCATCAGCCTAGTTAAAACTATGAAATATGAATGTAAATGACTGCATCAGCCTATTTATACACATGCACATAGCTTCTTATAGCATTTCACTGTTCATTTATATCCTTAATAAATACCACACCAACTCAAACACTTCACTTCAGTGGAATCTATCACTTCACTGGAAAAAAATGACCCGATTCTTTGCTTTGAGGGAGATAGCCAAGGAATGTGGCATTGTATTTTAAAGGAGAAATACTTTCCAACTAAATATTACAAGTGCTGTGACATTGCAAAGTTACTTTGAATAACAGTGTTGCCTATTAATAAAGGAATGTGAAGGTGTATGAATCAGGTTACGTTACTGTAAATTCCTACCCTGCACTGCCAAAATAAATAGTCAAAAAGATGGGCCCTAATATGTACCATTTAGATACTACTATGTGCACTCTTTGTTACCAATATGTACCCCTGATTTATAAATCTTTGGGTGCAAAAGTGTACTTTTCGAAGGGGTTGTGCCCTCGTGACAGCTTTTTGTCCACTGAGGGGTTAATTCACACATTTAACACTTTTCAGTCAGTGTGGCTTCCCTGCAGCCACAGAGGTCTTCACGGAGTAAAAGGGGTCTCCTGGAACTGGCTGGGGTTATCGAGTGCAGCACGGGAAGATCAGCTTTATCTTATATGATGTATGGATGTTACTGTGGCCTTGGGGGTGAAGGGTGGCCCAGGGACAGAGCAGATTGGTAAGGCACCACCAGGTATCCCCGAACTGTCTAGCAACTCGATGTGACCTCATGCCCTTTCTCTGCTGTGGTTAGATTCGCCCATTCTTAAGCCTACTCTAAGTCTAATCTTAGTCCGAGTGTGTCATTTTGTGTGCCATTACCTCAGACCGTCTGGAAAAGACGTAGACTCGGCACACCCACACGCAAAATAACAATTTCCCTTAAGCCGTTTCGTTCACTTCGTTTTAGGATGCAGAGATCTATCTTAGCTCCCTCTGCAGCCTGAGCGATATGAAAATGAATAAACAAACCTGCACATGTTATTACACCACATTCCACAGAGGAAGAGCTCATTCTGATCCAACCAAGTCAGCAGTTTCAATTAAATAACTCACTCGACTGTCCTGCCGCTGTAACATTATCCCATGTATGAGATCACATTGTGTTTCTGCAACGTCTATAGTCTAAAAATAATAATGTAGCATATATAAAATAAAAGCTATGTGCAACTGGGTTAGGTCTTTTTTAAATACTGTTTAATTATTGCAATTATGCAACTCATCTCTCGCTTTTGTCTTTGATAGGTGTTGTCACAAGCACGACTGCTGTTACGGAGATGCAGAATTTGCTGGCTGTCAAACAAAGACAGACAGGTATCAGTGGACGTGTGACGGCGAGGAGCCTGACTGTGGTATGCTGTGTTATTTAACATTATAACAGCTATGGTTCCAAATAAAACTAAGTGAAAGTCAGTGAAACTTTGTGAGGGGAACAGAAAGAGGAAAAAATCTCTGCCTACAAATGTTTTGGTTGGTTTTAACTCTCGACTTTAGGAAGTAGTACAAATGCAGGGTGTATATTAGATGGGAGAGTCCAGGCTAAAAAGCGGTAGTTTTCTCCACCAAACCGCAAGATATTTTAAGTTCTTGCTCCCCCAGTAAACATCATAACATACTAATATAAGCAGGGCTGAGAGTGTTTGTTGAGATGTCATAACGTATTACTTTAAATGCACACATTATGGATTCCTCAAGTCTATATGTGAACTGCTAATTTTACACAGTCAATCATTAACGTATTTCTGATGTGTCTACAACGCAGACTCGCTTAATGACAGATGTGCGAAAATTCTCTGCCGATGTGACAAAGAGGCTGCCAGCTGCCTGAGAAAAGCACCATTCAACAGAAAATACGCTGTGTGGCCTGACTTCCTCTGTGGTTGTGTACATCCAACCTGCAATATTTACTGATTCTATATAATGGATTTAGTAAACAAATCTCAGTTTATATTTCATGCCTTAACTATGTTTTTCTTTATTATGAATTAAATTTCTGAAATAGATATTTGTACATTTTATATACATAGCTTCCAAGAAATGGTTAATTCTACAGTAAGCAACATCCTATAGATTTGTTATCTGCATGGCACTTTGCCATGACATTTCATGGCATTTCAGTCTGAAGAAGAGACCAGGGTTAATTGTCAAATTTCTCAGGTTTATTTTTCAAATGTTGATTTTTACCTAAAGTCTTGACAACAAGTTATTTAACATTTCCACTATCCGAACCAATGATAAAGATGTAGTTCATTGCATGTTGATTTTTTGTGACTAGTCGGGACAAGTTGTCACAATGGTTGCCTGCTGTTTATTGACACTGACTTAAGAAGAATGCATTTTTATGAAAACATAAAATACAGTCTAAAGAAGTGGTTGTCAAAATTTTTCGCCGCGCGGCCCCTATATGGTGCATCCCTTCATGGCCCCCCAAAAGGAAATTTATGACATAAAACATTTTTTATATATTTACTTATTTATAAAGGACAACACACATTAATCAGCATTTCTGTAAATGTGCCAGTGTTAGCCAGCTGGCTTATTTTCAACTGTAGTCCTTTGGCCAGATGTTTTTAGACCAGAACAGCAAAAAGCCACAAGACAATTAATACAGGTTAAAACAAAATTCAACAAAACATATTCAGTTATAACAATTATGAAAAAATAATTAAATGAGCAAAAATGATAAAGGTAACAAAAATATCAAACCAGTTTTTAGGCCAACAGAAAAAGTAAACCATAAGTACATTTACAACATGTAAACCACACACCAATCAATTGTGACAACCTATTTATGAAATTCATGAAAAAAGAAATTTGTCCTAAGAATGGAGTTTAAACGTTTTAGTTAACCAACAGAAAGCATGCATTTTTGTAATTGGAAGCATATTACACCAAAAAAGTGGTACGGAAGCTTTCACTGGGACGGTACCCTTTATAAACGTCCTAATATGTACCATTATTGTATTCATTTGGGACCAATATGCACATTTGAACTTCTAATATGAACTAATATAAATTAGTGCTGGGCATAGATTAATCTAGATTAATCTCATACAAAATAAAAGTTTTTTTGCATAACATATGAGTGCTGTGTGTAATTTTTATGTATATATAAATACACACACATTCATGTATGTATATAAGAAACATTTACATGTGTAAGTATTTTTATTTATATTTTTATATATTCTATATTTTTTATATATATATATATATATATATATATATATATATATATATATATATAAAGGATATATAAATTAATCATTTCTTAAATGTATATATATGTATGTGTGTGTGTTTAAATATACATAATGTTTTTACACAGCACAAACATATCATGCAAAAAATTACTTGATTACTTGAAAAGATACTAGATTAATCTATGCCCAGCCCTAATATAGATACAAATGTTTAGTTTTTGAAAGGGTAGAGTGTAGGCCTGGTCTCCGTTAGCTTATATTGAATGTTTCTTGAAAAGACAAAGACAATGCTTAGACAATGGAATGACAATGCCTGTAAATGCCTAAAGAGTTGTCTAAATCATGAATATGTTTGCTATTGAAAATATGAATTAAAATACCAATATTTGTATTAATTAATATTAATTAAAATACCAAGGTTTCATATTGACAGTGATGAGTGTGTAGACCTTTCATGCTATTTTTATCACACTGAAAGAGTTTTGTGCTTTTATTGGCATTACAAATCCCAGAAAACATATTTGATACAGTTTAAACTGTTAGTGCTCAGAAGATTATCCATAAAACGTAAAATAATGATTGGTTTGACTGAGTACACACACACACACATTGAGTTGGCACTGACAGAGGAAAATTAATGGATCATATACTGGAACTTTGAATATTACCTAGCTGGTTCGCTTACCATAGCTTTGCCAAAAACAAATGCGGTAATATCATGGGAATGATGGGAATTCTGACCCTGGCAGAGCATGTTGTCTTTTCTAGGCCAAAAAGGAAATCTAGCTCCCCCTGTGTCCTTAAAAGTCTTTTCATAAATGCTTTTGTGTTCTGGGTCTTAATCGGTTCTCGAATTAATGCTATATAATATCATTTCTCTCATTCCCAAAATGACACAGAAATGACATCAGACTCATTAAAAGTCCTTGTTGATTAATGTGTATATGAGTATGATAGCAGCAGAAGAAAGAGACAGACCAATAAGATCAACCAGACAGCTGCTGCTAAAACCTACCAATAGGTGGCAACATAGGTTCAGTTCTCACAAACGTGCAGCATGGAAAACAAAAGAATTTTGCTCATATTGTTTGTTGGTTTAACAGTGTCATTACAACATAAACACTCATAATATTACTCAAAATAATTCATTTCTAATCTTAAACAAATGCATTGTATTTTTCTTACCTTCATTTAGGTCTTCCTGTTTCATGTATGATCTTGCACTGTTACATTCTTTTTAATACAATCAAATTGACAAGTCATTTCAACTTACTATTTTAAATAAAAAAAATATTTTAAGTTAGGCAATTTCAGCTATGACAACTCACCACTGGTCACTGCTTCTTTTAGGGCATCACAACATTTTTTACAGTGTGGTCACATATGATATACTGTGATGTATTATTACGTATGGGAAAGGTTTTTAATCAAACATTTACGAGCCTTCAGAGCCTTTGTCTGACCCTTTTGCTCTCCAAAGCTATATTATACACTCATAAAATGGCTGGGTTATGTTTGAGCCATATTGGGTAAAACTTGGACAGAACACATTGCCTGGTTAAAATTTACCCAATGCTGTTTTATTAACCCAACTGCTGGGTTATTATAACCCATGGTTGCATAACAAGACCCCAACATTGGATCATTTTTAACCCAGCCGTGTGTTCTGTCCAATATTTACGCAATATGGCTTAAAAATAACCCAGACATTTTTAGTGTATTAAACATACACACTGCATCAATTTAACTCTACAGCTACAGTCCACACACAGTATACATATGAAGCAATTTAGTAAATCATGGTAATATGATTTTGTGTGCCACTTGTTATAAGAGACATCAGATATTAATGGACAGAACCGGTCTTTGCATTCCATAGTATGCATTGAGTGTTCATGTGAAGTTCCTCACAGTCTGAAATAGATCTGCCCATCGCTCAGAGCTGGAGACTGGGACCTGAATATCTGGGGCAAGTCTCACGAACACTCACTCAATTGTGTCCTACCATCAGCGGTTAATGACCGATGAAGTTATGGAAGTCATATGCTTCTGCAGTCACATGGAAGGGGCGAAGGAGGGGGGTTTTAATTTCACGTCTACATGTTTGCTTGTTGACTTCTTTAGAGAGCATCTTGAATTTGTAGACAATGGTCTTACTTGTTGAAATGATTTTACTCCTTGCATATGGATTTTTTATCATCATTTTCATCTAGGTGCTGTAAGCTCAAAAACAACCCAGCAGTAAATTGCATCCTTCGGTATTGTGAAATAATATAGACCATACCTTGACTTTTACTCTAGGACAGTAACCTTTACAAAGGTCCTAATATGTTACATAGGTCTAAATTTTGGAACCGATATTGATGTCCTAATAAGGACTTTTTAGATACAAAGATGTTCTTTTTAAAGGGTACTGCCCAGTTTTTGTAGCTTTTTTAAAACTTTTAAAGTTGGATGCAATTCAGGACAGATCTTCAATAGATCTTACGCATATTCAGGCTTTAAAAAATTATTTGGACACATTTGAACTAGTGATGCATCATTATAAAAAAATGTATGATACTGATAGACGATTATTCAGACTGATATATGCCAAAACCGTTAGTTTGATGGCTATATTAACTTGTTTGTTATTCATTCATAAAATCACCATTATATTGAACATTTAAATTGTGATGTTTATTTACATTTTCTATACACAGAGCTCAAAATCATTGCATTTTCCTGTTCTCTTTTGTTTTACAGGATATTTCAGTCATGATTATCGGCTGTTTTTTAAACTATGGGCCGATGGTGTGAAAAATTGCTTTTATCGACAGACCGATTATTGGCTGATACTGATATATCGATGCATCTCTAATTTGAACACTTGTATCACACTTCATAAATGAATACATTTTACAGCAATATATCAAATCTTATGCAATTTACAAATAAAGCACAAGACCTTATCATATATTTTTTTAAATATTGGTTTATTGGTTATGCAATGCAAAGACTTTCACACATTTTTAAGTGTACAGTGGCTAAAGTGCCCAATAATTTTTGGGACATTGTATACATACCTATCACAACATAAGTGAATAGCAACGTGTAGACATGATCATGAATTTTGTGTATAACTTTGCAGTTTACTACAAAACATCTTGATGAAAAATGGAAAAATGGTCAATAATGGTCCCAAGATGTTACTGGGGCAGTACCTTTTATAAAAAGTCCTACTATATACTATAGGTACATATATATACATTTTGGTATCAATATGTACCTTTGAAGTGCTAATATGGAGTAGGTACAAAGATGTACTTTTTTATAGGGTATACCGCTGCAGTGACTTCTTTGAAGTTGGATGCAATTCAGGACAGATCTTCAAACATAAAAAGGCATAAAACGAATTTGAACACAGTTAAGTCACACTTCAAAAATGTATACATTTTTTAGCAATATATCAAAACTCAGTTAAGTCACACTTCAAAAATGTATACATTTTTTAAGCAATATATCAAAACTGATGTAATTATGAATAAAACATGCATATATATTTAATTAAATTAAATTATTTTCTATAAAATAAATAAATATTGGTTATGAAATGCACAGACTTTCACATATTTCCAAGTGTTGCTAAGAAGTCCAAATACTTTTTGGGACATTGTATACATACCTATTGCAACATAAGTGAATGGCAGCATATAGACATGATGATCATGAATTCTTGGACCCTATCGACAATACACTGTCAGAAAAATGACAAAAAAACAAATGCTCCCAAGCTGTCACTGGGGCAGTACCCTTTAAAAAGGTCCTAATACAGGTATGTGTGGGTCATTTTACAAAAAAGTTGGATATGCTTGTCCCTTGCTTTCGCAGACCCCTTAAACATTTATTTTGACCCAATTATCCCATCATGATATATAGTTAATAAATATAGACTGTCCTTAAAATGATGAGAGAGTTTTTTTATTTATTTAATTTTCTTTTCTTCCCTTTTTTTAATGTGTGGCCCTGAAAATTGCCCTTTGATCATACATGGAAATTGATTTGTTTCTTATTATTTAAAACCATGTTTTTTATAAAACAAATCAAATTTACATTTACCTTTAACCCTGTATGAATTTACTACAACACTGAAATGGTAAAAATACACTATTAATATAAATAATATCAAGTAAATATTTGTCCCCCAAATTTATGTCATTGGTGTTACCCTACCCAAAGCACTTTTATTTTAAAACAATGCATCGGCTCTTTGGAGTTTTTCATGGATCAAGAGGTCAGAGAAAGAAGTGCAGTGGAGGAAGTCAAAAGGTTTGTGAGATGTCTTACCTTATTTGTCTAAAATATCATGATATATCTAAGAATTTTGAGATAAGTTTTTTGGACGTCATTAGTGTTACTCTTTTTATATAGCTGGGAGTGTTAAGATCTTTACATAAAAATACATTATATTGAATAAGTATGTGATTGTTACATCTCTGATGAAATGGCACATGGCAACCCATCCTCATGCCCGTGGCGTCAATATTTGACGCACTTGACCATGCGTCAATATGTTACGCCGAGGGCATTTTTTGACGAACTGGGGACTTCAATACTATTACGTCCGTTGCATTCTCTTTCCTATTTTCTTACCATTTTCGCGTCGGTTTAGGGTTAGATTTACATAATGACATCCCTACCCAAACCTAACTCTAACCCCAACGCCAGGTGACAACTGTGTCTAACCCCAACGCCAGGTGACAACTGTTTAAACTGTTTAATTTCGCGTACACTGTTTAATATGCGTAATCTAACCCTAAACCGACGCGAAAATGGTAAGAAAATAGGAAAGAGAATGCAACGGACGTAATAGTATTGAAGTCCCCAGTTCGTCAAAAAATGACGCGAAAGGTATACCCTCGGCGTAACATATTGACGCATGGTCAAGTGCGTCAAATATTGACGCCATGGGCATGAGGATGTGTAGCACATGGCTAATGGCAGCCATTTTGTTAAAATGTTAGTTTTTTTCTGTAAATTGTCATTGGTGTTACCGTCATTGGTGTTACTTCTCTAATGAGTACTTCCTAAGCACTATTAACTGACCAACATAAAAGCAAAACAAGATGGAACATTTTTTAAGTTTATAAGTTTGATCATATTCATTATCTATTATTACATTCTAATTTTGTCATTGGTGTTACATTGTGTCATTGGTGTTATGAATGTATTTTCTTGTACTTTCTAGTAATATTTTGTTGGGATGTAAGACATTGTTGATATTTCAGTCTTTGCATCAAAGCCTTTTTGGTTGAATATTTGTGAAATGTTATTGTTGGTTTTAAAGAAAAAAGTCAAACTGAGAATCAAATAATTTAATAAAATGCTGGGTAAAGATGAAGAATTTAATTAAACAAATATTAATAATCAATAATGTTTCTTGCTATTATCATTCCTCTACTCAACCTTTAACTAAATACACAAGCTGTAATGAGAAAAAATATTTAGTATCAACATTAATGTTGTTTACAGTTTTTCTCAATTGCTTTGGCTCAATTCTCAAATGAAAATTTTATTTTCCAAAACAATAAGATCAGATCTCTAAACAATTAGCTTATTGTTCACATCAGATTGGAATTTCTTATTGATTTGAGCAAATTGCAAATGCTTTGGCACATGTGTCCAAACAATAAGTACAATCGTCTGCAGTTTGCCCAACAACTAATTGCATATGGCTTGTTGATCAAAACTGATGAGTCAATTCTCACTTAAACTGTCAAACTCTTCACAACTTCTCAATCATTTGTCATCGTGTACGCCATCACATTCAAAACGATCCATTCACTTATCAAAAACTACTAAACATGCATGTACATTCCATAAATATCTGACATTGATATTGTTTGTAATGTCTGCTTCATTGGAGATTTTTTCCATTGTGCATGGCAATGGAAAACATAAGATGTGATGTGGATGAAAATCTTTGCCCTGACCAACAAGAGCGACAGGATGTCCAACAAGAGCGACAGGATGTCCAACAAGAATAATTAGTTTTTCATTGAGGTTATTTTGTAGTTATTTTCTATTATATATATTTTTTGTAACATAGGAAATATGAAATGTACAGCAATTGGACAAGCAAGATTTCAGTTTAAATGTAATACACATACAAAAATAAATGAAGTGAATAAATAGAAATGTTCGTTTACTTTTTTCTATGTACTGTTGACTCTTCTCAATTATTAGGATTTTTTTATGAAACCTTATTTTCTATGGTGGACTTTCATGGTGAAAAAACAACTAAACATTTTGACCAGTGTTGCTCACACGATGACAAAAATACTTTGTGTTTTGGTGCCCTTGGCCAAATTACTGACAAGATAACTAGGTTTTGAAGCATGAATAAAATGTTTTGGGTGTGTAACTTCATTTTGCAGACATGCAATTAAGTTCTGAAGTTCCAGCAAACAGTTGTGACATTTGCACTCACAGTTTAGAGAATAATAAGACTGTTGCGAAAAATGTGCCAAAGCAATTGAGAAAAACTGTAAATCACAGGTAACACCAATGACTCATGGATTCTTTATTAAGATGTATTAAAAAGTTAAAAATAGATTAAGCTCCCCGTTTTGCGGATTCATAGATTTGACAAGTTAATTATTGCTATGAAAGAAGTTTTGGGTATGTTGAAAGAAGTTCATTTAAGCAAATTTCCGTCACCCGAATTCCACCTTTTCTGTAGAATGACCTGTATACAAATATGAACTCTTTAGGTGCAAATGTGTACTTTTGAAAGGGTAATGCCCCAGTGATAGCTAGGGACCATTATTCTGACAGTGTACAAAAGGAATATCTTAAATGCCTCTGAGGGAACATGATGGTATCCTGAGAAGACAAAAGCATAAACATAGGTTTTATTAGTAATAATACCATCAAACACATAAAAACAAAACATTTGCAGTATATGACACACGAGTGCTGACAAACACATCGGCTGTTAGAAAGAAAGAACAGTTCATAAAGTGTTATAACATTATTGTAGTTTCACCAGGGGTGGGGATAGGGGGTGTAATTGCTTCTCTTCGGTAAGCACTATATAATTTTGTTCCCATGTGTAATCCCGCCTAGATGATCACCTTCATAATAGCAAGCCATATAATTACTCTCAAGGTTTAATGATCTGCCCTCGAACAGCTCTACAAGTTGTGGTGAGGGAAATGCATCAGTGGGTTTGCCTATAGAGCTTGGCATTACCCATAAAAAAGACTTTAAACTCACTTTTGGCCCTGTAGAAGAATACTATGATCATCCAGTGAAGCTGACCGTGGTTTAATTGGTGTAAGCTGATAGCATGTTGCTGTGGCTTTTACACCCTGAGAGATGAATCTAATTGAAGTCTCTAGAGAACACAGTAAGCATATGGAGCTCCTCTAACTGTTTCCTACCTGGTAAGTGGGGAAAATCTGTTGTTGGTTGGTTTGACTTAAGAACACCGATGCCTATTGGCTATTGGGTACAGATGAAGATCACCAGATCTGTGGTCTCATGACATTAGCTGAAGCTTTGAAATGCTCTAATATCGTCTGTTCGTTTTTAATTTTATTTT